>NC_133327.1:172182669-172377669 GCF_042186555.1 Aquarana catesbeiana | reverse complement strand
GATCTTCTTCAGGCAGCACCATCACTGCTTGGCGGGCGCCATCCTCCAAGAAGTTAATAGCCAGCTCCATGATCAGCTGGGCGGGATCTTGGTACAGGCATACAGCACTTTCAGGTCTCTCCTCCCACTCAGCCACAGGAATATTAAAGCCACTAAACTTGAGCACCAGAGCCAGAGACAATCCTAGCAGTGGCATAATAATACCTGCTCCTTCTTCCGCACCCGCAAGAAGGGACATATCCTGTTGACTGCCGCCAAGTGTGGGGAGGCTCAGTGTGGTATGGCGGTGGTAAACACTCAGAGTCCAGTTGCGAAGAACAGAATTTATATTGTTCTAAAAGTTCTGCAGTTTACAACAAGCCCAGCAGGAAGGCGCCTGACCAAGAACACGCACAGAATGCAGTAGGAACGTAAAAGCCGAGCAGATCTCGTCATGCCGACAGCATCTGTCTTGAGGGACGGAATGTGGCCTGGCCGGTCCATACCGAAATGGTGAGGCAAATCCCTGTACTTTCCCTACTCACCTGGACCCCTCTGACCCTAATCACTGTCCCTGTCAGAAGGATGACCTGTCCATACACTACCTACATGCAAAATGCATGCCAAACCCGGGAGCCAGAGTCTTGAATAGACTCTGCCTGACCCAAAATGACTGCCAGAGTCATGCAGGGCGGCAGCATCCAACAAGATAGCTTTCCCATGACCCAGAAAACCACAGAGGAATCATGTTCCTCTTGACTTCCGCACCCCCTGCAAAGCCGCTGCGGTTGAGCGACACCTGCAGTAGAGAAAGTAGACTGAACCTGCCTACAGAGCACCCAGAATGGTGAAACTCTGCAAGAAGGAGGTAGGCAAGTACTAGTAACTAAGGCAGGTTTGAGGGGGTCTACATTAACTAATGTAACAGAAATACCATAAATAAATTTACTTTTATGCTTAATTATGGAAAATATACATCTGAAAAATGTGAAGCTAATGAAAAGTAAAGACTATATACTATGGTTTCTGTTTATGTATAAATTTGTATTCTTTAACAGAACAAAACAGTTTTTCATGATTCTATAAGAGGAATAGGGGCTTACATTTTACTTTGACAGTCGCTTAAGTACAAATCAGTACTTTAGTTTTTCAACAACATTGGTTTGTCAGGTTATCATCAGCTAGGAGGTAGCATGTTTAGAGCTCAGCAACTTAACTTTGATTGTGGCTGTAAGTCCGGCCATACACAGTTCGAATCTTGGCTGGTTCAGCAGGAACCGGACAAGATTCAAACCGTTAATGGGCAAGCTGAATGTACCAAGTTGATCGATCGATCAACTTGGGTACAACGAGCCTGCCAGATTCTCTTACGATTATCGCTAGCGGCTTTCCCTGGCGAGGGCGGCTAACCCTGTCTGCCGCCACCCCCTGTCGGGAGCAAACAATTGCTCAGAAAGTGGGTTTACCCTGTCAGCACTGTCTGTGTTGATAGGGGAATCATGCAAATGTCTTTCCTGCAAGCCATTGTTGCAGGAAAGAAATTCACACAGTGTATGGCCTGCCTTAGTACCTGCTTGGTGACACCAATGTGACACATAAACTTGCACCTTTGTGTGTATGTTTATTTGCATGTTCCTATGCACATTCTTAACACACAGGGCCCCAGTCATAGGAGATGTATTCCTGGCTTGAGAAGACTCTGACCTTCAGCATTATTATTACACAAGAGAGATATTAACGACACCATTTTGAATGATTTAGAAGAGTCCCAACACCATGGAAACACAGTCATGTATCCATACATAATGACTTTAGGTGACCTCTGCCCTGAAAATTACCCAGGTAACTAGCAAACAAAAAAATGAATACATCCACAGAAAATCTATTTTCAAGTCTATACAATTTTGAATAGAAACAGCATCAAATTAAAGCCATATAGCATTAAGGCTGGGTTCACACTATTGCAAATTGGATGCGGGTAATGGATGCGGGTCCAAATCTCTCCCACCTCACTCAAAGTCCCAGGGCTACCTGTCCTTTTCTGTGCGAATTTGCACAGGAGCTCTGTTCATCTTTTGGTCCCTTTCAGGTCCAAATTCAGCCAAAAATTTGGGCTGAAACCGGACCTAAAACGGTGAACGGGGACGCTCCGGACCCCTGCTGTGATCTGCACGTGAAGATAGTGTGAACCCAGCCTTAATGAACAATCTATATAAATATACAATGTTACACTGCAAAAGCAAACAAACAATAGAAAATCCACTATAATCAAAACACAAATACGTTTTTCCAGTGTAATAAACAAACTGTCCCTATTAAGCAATTTGTATACGTCTGTCATCGGTCAGGGAAGAACACAAGAAGAGTGAGGCCAACCATAGGTGACCCAAGCCAACATTCCTAAAGGGATACTAAATATACAACATTTAATTACCATTATCCCTTCTATTTATGTATAAATATCATGCCACTGTATTTAATTAAATATAAAAAATAATCGGAGTTCCTTATTAAGACCCCTTTCACACTGGGGCGCTTTTCAGGCGTTTTTAGCGCTAAAAATAGCACCCATAAAGCGCCTGAAAAGTGCCTCTCAAGCCACCCCAGTGTGAAAGCCTGAGTGCTTTCACACTGGAGTGCTGCACTTGCAGGATGGGAAAAAAAGTCCTGCAAGCCGCATCTTTGGGGCGGTGGAGGAGCGGTGTATACACCGCTCCTCGCTGCCCCTGCCCATTGAAATGAATTCGCAGTGCTGGCGAAGCACCTGCAAAGTGATTCGGCAGCGACGCAACATGGGCGCTATTAACCCTTTAATGGGCCTCTAGCGGGGGTTAAAAGCACCCCACTAGCGGCCGAAAAGCGCCACTATAACAGCGGTTAAGCGCAGCTTAAACTAGTGGATCTTTACCGCTAATGCCCGCACCACCCCAGTGTGAAAGGGGTCTTAATCATTGCTGTTCAGAGGTCACATAACATTTCCCAGGTCTTTCCTGTCCTCGGGGAAAGATCTGAGGGAGGAGTTTCTAGTACTTTGCTGATTTACTGTATGCTCTGTAGCAGTAGAGAATGTCTGAAATATGAATCTGTGTCTGCACAGCTCTGATTCGTGCTGTGCCAATCACATGCCATTTAAAAAAGTGGCTTTTAGAATAGAGAATACAAATAAATAATACTAACAAAGTGTTTTAAAGCTTTTTACAAGTCTATACTTCCAATCAAATGCTTATTATTTTTTGAAAAAACATGGTATAGGCAGAGTTTAAGTTAACTGACAATAGCTTTCACTTTGTTCAGACTAAAAAAATATCTGGAGGAGGTTCTGCCAATCACAGGCCGTGTCTATGAAGTGTGCTGGGACTAACAGGTACGTGAAGCCTCCATCAATATGAGGACATGGAGGAGAAGGGTGAGGGAGGGTACTGTCATTTACCACTGTGTATACCAGTGGCGGCTGGTGTTTATTTTTTTTTGGGGGGGACAGCAAACAACCCCCCCCCCGGTCAGGCTGGCGGCACACCCACCCCAACCCCCCCCCCCCCCCCCCCCCGCTGTTGGTCGGGTCTATAATGGGAGAAAACTGTCCATAGAAATACAGAGACTGACTTCCCCAAGTAGTCTCCAAGGCGGTTTGCACTCCCAAGTCCTGCTGCAGCTGCCCACAGATGTCAAAATTACTGGTTGCTAGGACTGCCTGGCATCCTAATAACCAATAACGTGTATGCATAGGGCCCGTCATTCAGAGGAGGAGGATATAACTTCCTTCTCCAGACTTGCTCTGCCTTCTAGTGTTCCACTTCCCAGCTCCTGCTGAGAAAATGACAAGGAGTCTGAGGTGGGGAGGGGCACCGTACTGGCGGTGTGTGTCAGGGAGTGAGGGTATGGGGGAAAGTGAGTGGAGGAGTCCAGAGACCAGGGCAGGACTAAAGGCTATTATCGCCCTGATTCTGTGCATAAGTCTCCCTCATCTGTGTGTGTGCACTGAGCCCACCAACCACTGTGATTACCTCACTGAGACCACCTCCCCACCCCATCATGGGGCTTGTCTATACACCGAGCATTCTGCCCTTTCTTGTGCTATGTGAGAAGCCACAGGTGTCACCTTTGTTATTGTGGTGACTTTTTATTGTGAAGCTTTAGCACTGGGTGTGGGCTGTATTCCCACTCACTGATGTATTTTTTACATTCTGCCCCAAGCCCACTAAAGCCTCATTCAGGCCTCCTCCTCCTTGCCCACCATAAGACATGATGAAGACTTCTTCTTTATGGTGTCAGTTCATGGCACTGCCATGGACCGTTGCATGTTCAGCACAGCAGGTTGTGACTCAAACATCGCACCACCACTTTGTTGCTGCCTGTGATGTTTCTGTGCTTAGAGTGTGCTCACTGCATGCTCTCAGCACAGACAGCAAGCTGTCAAAGACAGCTCTCAGTGCCCACTAACAGTTGGTAGCCAGGGAAGAACAAATTCCAATTGTGTTACCACTAACAGTGGTCACATGATTGCCGATCCTTCCTGCCTCCCTGGGAACTGTTTAAAGGGCAGACAAAAAGGAGTTAAAGCTAACTTTCACTCCAAAAATATTATTGCCCTGCCCCCTCCCCACTTCTTCCCTTATAATTTTCATTTTTTTTTTCATTAAAGGGTTGGTTCTCCTATGCAGGTGAGGGGTGCCTGTAGATAAAAACAAACTGTGCAGATTTGACCCAAGTGGAATTGGTGAACTGCTGGATTCATCCTCAGATCAGGCAGCGGGTGGGTCCATGCGCGTCTGCAAGGCGACATCATGGCACACCTAGGATGTAGCTTTTATTCACACTCCCCACAGCACAACCTCAGACTGATCCTAGCAGTACACTAATCGGCTAGCTATGAAACTGCACATGAGCAGTTCAGAGGCGACGACAAGTGGATCTTTTTTACAGCCTTTTCCCGCCAGCTGCCTGCTATGCCAAGAGGAAGTTGCGTATAAGGTGAGACTTTGGGGACACCAATGTAAGTTGGGAGTCAACTCTGGGGATAATGATGTAAGGTGGGACTCTGGGGACCCTAATGTAAGGTGGGACTCTAGGGACCCTGATGTAAGGTGGGACTCTAGGGACCCTGATGTAAGGTGGGACTTTGGGGACGCTGATGCAAGGTGGGACTTTGGGGATGCTGATGTAAGGTGGGACTTTGGGGATGCTAATGTACGGTGGGACTCTAGGGACACTGATGTAAGGTGGGACTCTGGGGACACTAATGTAAGGTGGGACTTTGGGGATGCTGATGTAAGGTGGGACTTTGGGGATGCTAATGTACGGTGGGACTCTAGGGACACTGATGTAAGGTGGGACTCTGGGGACACTAATGTAAGGTGGGACTTTGGGGATGCTGATGTAAGGTGGGACTTTGGGGATGCTAATGTACGGTGGGACTCTAGAGACACTGATGTAAGGTGGGACTCTGGGGACACTAATGTAAGGTGGGACTTTGGGGATGCTGATGTAAGGTGGGACTTTGGGGACGCTAATGTAAGGTGGGACTTTGGGGATGCTGATGTTAGGTGGGACTTTGGGGATGCTGATGTAAGGTGGGACTTTGGGGCCACTGATGTAAGGTGGGACTCTGGGGCCACTGATGTAAGGTGGGACTTTAGGGACGCTGATGTAAGGTGGGACACTGGGGGCATTGATGTAAGGTGGGACTCTGGGGACACTGGTGTTAACTGGGACTCTGGGGACACAGATGTAACAGGGGACTCCAGGGACACTCAATGAGGCGAGGGGGGTTTCTATGGAGTCTAATGTAAGGAGGGAATCTGGGCACCCTAATGCATAGGGGAATGCTGAAGACACTGATGTGAAAATGGCGCTCATCCTAACCACTGCACTCCATATGTTGTTTTGTTTGTTACATACTCCGCACCCCTGCACTCTATACATTATGCTGTAAATAGACCTGACCAAGGTGTTCATTGTCTCAACATTTGTTGGTTTTAATGAAGTTATTGTCTAAGGTAAGCTCAGTAAGACAAAAATAATTTTTGTGTGCAAAACATGTAATGGAAATGTTTAATTTAGAAATTTAAGACTGCAAGACTTTTTATGTTATTTTTCTGTTCTGTCCCCAGGTGTCCTAGGCCTTTCATAACCCTAGTCTTGCTCACAAGTTGTCATGCTGTGTTGTTTTTAATTGTATCAGGTATCAAATATCATACAAAGTGCTTAAAGTGGTTGCTCACTCTGGACAAAAAAAACTTAAACGTCAGCAGCTACAAATCCTGTATCTTCTTACTTTTAATAATAGGACATTTACCTGTCCATGGATCCTATAGCAAGGGTATTATTCATCTTTAGTCAGAGCTTCACAGTTTGTTTTCATCTACAAACACCCCTTATTTGCACAGACAGGTCTTTGGTGAAGGTGAACTATCCTTTTAAGTCCAAAAAAATTCATACATGTCAAATACATGTATAAAGTGCTAATATGCATATAAATAGGAATAAGTGCACTTTGGTGTCAATAATTGATGTAAATGAGTTCATCAAAGTTCAAAGATATTAATATAGGCAGTTGCTGTGAACAATCTACTTCAGTTCAACCACTTTGTGTCACCACCACTGCCAGAACTAACCTCATACCAGATGAATAACCTCCAGATTATGAGAGGTTAAACAGCAGATTATCACTCCTGGTGGAATCACACCATCATCTAGCTCTCCACTTGGCAGCTCTCTTTCCAATATCTCAAGGATCCAGCACATCGTTACCAAGATCTGCCTCAAGTCACTCAGAGGGAACAAACCATGACCCAACCATTTTCTCAGAATGAAGAGCAGTTGAATTGGAGTGGATTGTTCACAGCACTTGTCTATCTGAAGATCTTTGAACTTTGATGGATTCATTCACATTCATGTAATTTACTTTTGTGATGCACAAGGGCATTTTTTTCTATTTATATGCTTATTTGCACTTTCTATATGTATTTGACATACAGTATATTTATTCTTCTGCACTTAAGCACTTTGTATTTTTGAAAGGAATTTTTTGTGTATGAATTTAGTTAATCAAGAATTGGATACAGAGAGCGCTTTATATAATTTATGATATATTTAAAGGGATAGCCCACAGCTCCACACAGGCAGATTATTTGTTATGGGTATTGTTAATATATTTAATGTTTACATATTGTTTGTACTGCTTAACCACTTGCCCTCCGGAAAGTTTTACCCTAGAGTATTTTTTGCCATTCAGCACTGTGCTATTTTAACTGGCAATTGAGTGGGCATGCAACACTGTGCACAAATTCAATTTATATACTTTTTTCACACAGAGCTTTCTTTTGGTAGTATTTGATCACCACTGCGGTTTTTATTTTTTATTGTATAAATGATAAAAGACTAAACATTTTGAAACAAAAACCTCAATATTTTCTACTTCTATTATATAACATATCCAATAAAATAAATTAAGAAAAAAACAAATTTCTTCATAAATTTAGGCCAAAATGTATTCTGCTACATATCTTTGGTAAAAAAAAAAATTCACAAAATTCAATTCAATTTATATACTTTTTTCACACAGAGCTTTCTTTTGGTAGTATTTGATCACCACTGCATTTTTTATTTTTTATTAGATAAATTATAAAAGACTAAACATTTTGAAACAAAACCTCAATATTGTCTACTTCTATTATATAACATATCCAATAAAATAAATTAAGAAAAAAAACAAATTTCTTCATAAATTTAGGCCAAAATGTATTCTGCTACATATCTTTGGTAAAAAAAAAAAAAAAAATCCCAATAAGTGTATATTAATTGGTTTGTGTGAAAGTTAAATCATCTACAAACTATGGTATATACAATATCTCACAAAATTGAGTACACCCCTCTCATTTTTGTAAATATTTTATTATATCTTTTCATGTGACAACACTGAAGAAATTACACTTTGCTACAATGTAAAGTAGTGAGTGTACAGCTTGTATAACAGTGTAAATTTGCTGTCCCCTCAAAATAACTCAACAAACAGCCATTAATGTCTAAACCGCTGGCAACAAAAGTGAGTACACCCCTAAGTGAAAATGTCCAAATTGGGCCCACTTAGCCATTTTTCTTCTCCGGTGTCATGTGACTCATTAGTGTTACAAGGTGTCAGGTGTGAATGGGAAGAAGGTGTGTTACATTTGGTGTTATCACTCTCACTCTCTCATACTGGTCACTGGAAGTAAACTCTCTGAGGATCTGAAAAAAAGAATTGTTGCTCTACATAAAGATGGCCTAGGCTATAAGAAGATTGCCAAGACCCTGAAACTGAGCTGCAGCATGGTGGCCAAGACCATACAGCGGTTTAACAGGACAGGTTCCACTCAGAACAGGCCTGACAATGGTTGACCAAAGAAGCGTCATGCTCAGCGTTATATCCAGACCATTGTCTTTGGGAAATAGACGTATGAGTGCTGGCAGCATTGCTGCAGAGGTTGAAGGGGTGGGGGGTCAGCCTGTCACTGCTCAGACCATACGCCACACACTGCATCAAATTGGTCTGCATGGCTGTCGTCCCAGAAGGAAGCCTCTTCTTCTAAAGAAGAGGAAGCCTCCTCTTCTAAAGATGATGCACAAGAAAGCTTGCAAACAGTTTGCTGAAGACAAGCAGACTAAGGACATGGATTACTGGAACCATGTCCTGTGGTCTGATGAGACCAAGATAAACTTATTTGGTTCAGATGGTGTAAAGCGTGTGTGGCGGCAGCCAGGTGAGGAGTACAAAGACAAGTGTGTCTTGTCTACAGTCAAGCATGGTGGTGGGAGTGTCATGCTCTAGGGCTGCATGAGTGCTGTCGGCACTGGGAAGCTACAGTTCATTGAGGGAACCATGAATGTCAACATGTACTGTGACATACTGAAGCAGAGCATGATCCCCTCCCTTCAGAGACTGGGCCACAGGGCAGTATTCCAACATGATAACGACCCCAAACACACCTCCGAGACGACCACTGCCTTGCTAAAGAAGCTGAGGGTAAAGGTGATGGACTGGCCAGGCATGTCTCCAGACCTAAACCCTATTGAGCATCTGTGGGGCATCCTCAATCAAAAGGTGAAGGAGCGCAAGGTCTCTAACATCCACCAGCTCCATGATGTCATCATTGAGGAGTGGAAGAGTACTCCAGTGGCAATCTGTGAAGCTCTGGTGAACTCAATGTCAAGAGGGTTATGGCAGTGCTGGAAAATAATGGTGGCCACACAAAATATTGACACTTTGGGCCCAATTTGGAAATTTTCACTTAGGAGTGTACTCACTTTTGTTGCTAGTGGTTTAGACATTAACCACGTAAAGTGATTGTAAAGGATAATTTTTATTTATTTTTTTATAACAAACATGTCATACTTACCTCCACTGTGCAGCTTGTTTTGCACAGAGTGGCCCCGAACATCCTCTTCTGGGGTCCCCCGGCTGCTCTCGTGGCTCCTCCCTGCATCAGATAACCCCCTAGGAGAAGTAAAACGGGGGGGGGGGGGCTGGGGGGCCGGTGACTGCCAGGTGTTTTTTCACCTTAATGGTGAACCCCTTTAATGACCGAAAGATTTTCCTACTTAATGACCATGCCATTTTTTGCGATACGGCACTGTGTCGCTTTAATCAATTGTGCAGACGTGCAACGCTATACCCAAACAAAATTGACGTCCTTTTTTTCCCATCAAATAGAGCTTTCTTTTGGTGGTATTTGATCACCTCTGCAAATTTTGATTTTTGCGCTATAAACAAAAAAAGACCGACAATTTTGAGAAAAAAACAATATTTTTGACGTTTTTCTATAATAAATATCCCCAAAACTGTTTAAAAAAAAAAAAAAAAAATTATCTTCATCAGTTTAGGCCGATATATATTCTTCTACATATTTTTGGTAAAGAAAAAATGCAATAAGCGTATATTGATTGGTTTGCCCAAAAGTTATAGCGTCTACAAATAATTGGAAAGATTTATGCCATTTTTATGGCATTTTTATCATTTTTTTTTTTTACCAGTAATGGCGGTGATCTGCAATTTTTAGCGTTACTGCGACATTGCGGAGGACAGAATGTCCATCAATCTTCAGTGAAATATCTTTATAACATTGTAGACTCAAATATTCATGAGAAAAATTCTCCACCGCTGTATGTAAATTAAATTCACACCTTACGTGCTCACGTGAAAATGCCTGTTCACTTGATGTCCATGACCTCTTTAATTAAAAAGAAGGTCTGAAATCGCTAGATAGACACTCCTGGAGCCAAAGGGTGGATTAGGAACCTCCTATGCTGTGCTCTCCTCTCCATCGCGGTTACCCATAGGGATAAAGTACAAAAGGCGGACCAATAGCGTAATTCTGCTTTTTACTAAAATAAATTAAAAACATACAAATTCTGCTTACATTTTATAGTGCCTAATGCCATGTACACACGAGCGGACTTTTTGACCAGATAGGTGCAATGGAACGAATCCGTCGGACAATCCGACCGTGTGTTGGCTTCATCGGACCTGCAGCGGACTTTTTTGGTTGAAAATCAGACGGACTTTAGATTTTGAACATGTTTCAAATCTTTCCGACGGACTCGAGTCCGATCGAAAAATCCACTCGTCTGTATGCTAGACCGATGGACGAAAACCGACGCTAGGGCAGCTACTGGCTACTGGCTATGAACTTCCTTATTTTAGTCCGGTCGTATGTCATCACGTACGAATCTGTCGGACTTTGGTGTGATCGTGTGTAGGCAAGTCCGTTCGTTCGAAAGTCCATCAAAAGTCCGTCAAAAAGACCGTCGGACCTTTGATGCCGAAAAGTCCGCCTGTGTGTACACGGCATAAGTCCCAGCACTAAGGATGACTCGTATGTGTGCTGGTAGAAACCATAAGCTGCTCAGTCTGCACTGAAGATCAGCGTGCGTTCCACCGCCACTCAGAGAAGAACCGGATGTTGGGATGATATGACATGACCAGAAGGTGCCTCGACGTACGTTTTGTATTGCTACGTCATCAGGAAGCATGGACTGAGCAGCTTATGGTTTCTACCAGCACACATGCAAGTGATCCTTAGTGCCGGGACTAATGCCGTGTACACACGGGCGGACTTTTCGGCATCAAAGGTCCGACGGTCTTTCTGATGGACTTTCGACAGACTTTTGACAGACTTCTGACAGACTTTCGAACGAACGGACTTGGCTACACACGATCACACCAAAGTCCGACGAATTCGTACTTGATGAGGTACGACCGGACTAAAATAAGGAAGTTGATAGCCAGTAGCCAATAGCTGCCCTAGCGTCGGTTTTTGTCCGTCGGACTAGCATACAGACAAACGGATTTTTTGACCGGACTCGAATCCGTCGGAAAGATTTGAAACATGTTTCAAATCTAAAGTCCGTCTGATTTTCGACCGAAAAGGTCCGTCGGAAGTCCGATGAAGCCCACACACGGTTGGGTTGTCTGACAGATTCGTTCCGGCGGACGAGTTCGGTCGAAAAGTCCGCCCATGTGCACACGGCATTAGGCACTAAAAATGTAAGCAGAATTTGTATGTTTTAAATTTATTTTAATAAAAAGCAGAATTACTCTATTGGTCCCCCTTTTGTACTTTAACCCTATGGGTAACCGTGGTGGAGAGGAGAGCACAGCATAGCAAGTTCCTGGTCCATCCTTTGGCTCCAGGAGAGTCTATATAGCAATTTCAGACCTTTTTATTTAAGAGTTCATGGACATCTGGTGAGCAGGCATTTTCACTTGAGCACATTGAGTGTGAATTGATTTTACATACAGCGGTGGAGGATTTTTCTCACAAATATTTGAGTCTACAATGTTATAAAGATATTTCACTGAAGATTGATGGACATTCAAAGACACTTTGATTAATATTGTCACAATTTTTATTTTATGATTGAAGGTCATATATGCACATATTTGTTTAAAAATTGTGCACTGGGTGCCACTACATTTACCATACTGATAGACTGATAGGGAAATTACATATTTCCTTATTATTATTGGCTCACCATATAAAGACATAGGGATGACCTTAACTGACCTAAATAGGAATGTCATTGTAAACTGACCATATGGCCAAGCCCACCAAGTCATTTTGTAAATATATGCTGTACCAATAGGAACTGTTTGGAAAGTGCCAATAGGCACTTTCCAAACAGTTCCTATTGGTTGTTACTTACTCACTAGTCCTGTATATACCACAGCCAAAATTGGAATAAACTAGTCCTCTAACAGAACTGGTATGAGCATGTGTCTGCCCTGATCATCTGCCAAGCCATTGGAAAACGGGTGGGGACCCTTGGAAGAGCGTCTATATTCTATCTGCAGCTTAATCTCTTTATATCTTCTTTTGATATCATTACATTTGTACATCTGCCACTATATCTGTCATTATTCAATTAAATGTTATATATCCGCAATTGTTTGTGTGATCTCTCTTTGCACATCTCAAAAATAAACCCCAAAACATAAACTAACCGTAAACGTGACAAAACATAGACGGAGGAGATTACAATAGGAAAGGGGAATTATCTGATGATTATCTGACAGTCATATGAGTCCACACTGCCAGTAAATTTACCAACAGAGCACATTACCGGCCTGTTCTTTTTTTTCTTGCCATAAATAAATGTTTGAAGGATAAGGAGCTTGTTGCACATTTTCATTTTCCACTGCCAAAACAAATCCCTGTGTAATTGCTGTGAGTTTCTTAGTCAAGCACATAAAAAGTGCAGCACATAAAAAAAAAAGAAGAAATAAAAACTTATAAAGTATGTAGATGCAAATATGTCATCTAAGGAAAAAAAGTAGTTTGTTGGTTAGCCCACATTGGCCTACATACCACTGTGTGCTTGCATTAGGACCCTATGCATTCAGGAAAGAATACCTTTGCACCTAAATACGAGTACCAACCAGTATAGAGTTCAGCCCCATTTAGTTGCAGCATATTTCAGCCTTCCAAGGACTTTGCTCAATAGCACTTCCAGAAGCATTGACAGGCTAGCATTTCAACTCCAGGCTGAGTCCATGGCTAAAATGGGGGGACCGAGAAAGAATATTGTGCGCCAGTCACTTTTGTCTTTTTAAATCTTTACTGCAGAACGATTAAGGAGGTGAGGGATAGGGGTCCCAGATACCATAGCAGATCACTTACAGACTCTCCAGATCCAGATCAATTTCCTGCCTCACAGTGTTAGGATCTTTATGCTGACCCAGCAACATTGTAAGTACGTTACCAAATTTCAGTGCATTCTCCAAGTGAATCACCAGGCCCTTCTGAGGGACCAGCCCTCTTCCTGGCTCTTTCCAGCAAGGAGATTCCCCTGAGTCTCCTCCCTGGCATAGCTTCCTTCAGACCAGGCAGGACAGCTTCAGGACACATTAGGCTCAAAACCAGGCTATTGGGCTTAACAGCAAAGCTGCATCCAGCAGCAATACCCTAAGCCTCAGACCAGGTAAAGAGAGAGAGAGAGCACATGGCCTGTCCCAGATAGTTATATCCTCTCCCAGCATGCACTAGTGTCATACACCTTACTGGCTTGCTTGGAGAAAATATAAATATTCATAACTTAGTTTTGTTCATGAACTCTCATACCATGACTAGTGATACAATTGACATCTACTGGCAACAGTAAGAAATCACAAGCCAGCTTAAAGTGGTTGTAAACCTCAGACATGAAATATGAACAAAACATATAGTTCTATTTTGTGTACTTGTTTCAATCAGGAGCACTAATGCCGTGTACACATGAGCGCAATGTCCGACAGAAAAAGTCCAACGGAAGCTTTTCATCGTCTATTCCGATCGTGTGTATGCCTCATCGGACTTTTCTTTTCAAAAATTCTGATGGACCTAGAAATGGAACATGTTCTAAATATTTCCAACGGAACCAATTCCTATCGGGAAAACCGCTCGTCTGTATGCTGTTCCGACAGACCAAAAACGACGCATGCTCTGAAGCAAGAACGACACGGAAGTTATTGGCTACTGGCTATTGAATGTCCTTTTTCTAGTCCCATCGTACGTGCTGTACGGCACCTCGTTCTGGACGGCCGGACTTTGGTCGGACTTTGGTTTGACCGTGTGTAGGCAAGACCGCTTGAATGGAATTCCGGCAGAGAAACTTTCGGAGTTTATTCCGACGCCAAAACCGGTCGTTTGTACAGGGCATAAGTGTCATTTCAGTTTTTCACTTCGTTCCTCTACTATCAGCATTAATCAATTCTGACAATTTTTTCTGACACCAAGAGAAAAATGGTGACATGGGGCGGACCTCCAGCAGACTGACAACCTAAACTCTGTTCTTGTGTGCTGTGTGAAGGGGTGTGTCTCTTGCCTCTAATCAGCTCTCAGAACTCTCCTCATTGAGCTCTGCAAAGTGTAACGTCAACTCTCCACCTTTTTTTTTAAATTCATCACTTTGAACGGATGTAGAGAAGAGAAGGCTGCAGAAAAACAGGTACAGGGTATATGTGGGGGTTTATAACCACTCTAAGCTTAAGGAAAAACCTGGTGAAAAACTATACAATCTGTCTGAGCTAACTACAGCCCAGATGAAAACTAATTTGACAAAGGGTGCTACATGAATTTTAGTTTTAGTTCTGAAGCAGGGAGAATTTTGATGGTTTACTGATCTTTACGAGGTTTGTGAATGGTCCGATATCTCAACAACAACGGGCCAGGTGCTCGCGCATGCACATAGCTATCCAGAGACACGTCGAGAAGCATCACCTAGCGTGGAGTACATGTAGTCAGTTTGAGAGGTAAGGTCACAGTTCAATGGAGCAATGAGTGAACATCAACTTCTGCTACAAATTGGGGAAAACAGCGACGGAGACACATGAAATGTTGGTGCAATTGTATGGGACAGAAGCTGTGAGCAGGAAATGTGTTTATGACTGGTTTAAAAGCTTTTGCAACTGGAAGGAAACGACTGAGGATGAGCCACATTCAGGTCAGCCGTTGACAAGCAGAACCACAGACAAGATCGAGCAAGTACGACAAATGCCTCTCACGAGACTCTACGATTGATGGCGGAGGAATTGGGCTTTAGCAAGAACATGGTGAGCACCGGAGCTGATGTGCGTGGCTGGCGGCCACAATGTCTGCTGGCGGCCCGCAATCGCTCCAGAGAGAGCCAGAACAGGGATCTGTCAATGTATACAGACAGATTCCCGTTCTGTCAAGGAAGTAGAGAGAGATCTGCTGTTCCTAGTGATGAGGAACAGTGATCTCTCTCTACTCCCTGTCAGTCCACTCCCCCCACAGTTAGAAATACCTCCCTAGGGAACACTTAACCCCTTAATCGCCCCCCTAGTGTTAACCCTTTCCCTGCCAGTGACATTTATATAGTAATCAGTGGCTATTTTTAACTATTTTGATTGCTGTATAAATGTAAATGGTCCCAAAAAAATGTCAAAAGTGTTCAATCTGTCTGCCGCAATGTCGCAGTCCTGCTAAAAATTGCTGATCACTGCCATTACCAGTAACAAAAAAATTATACTACAAATGCCATAAATATATCCCCTATTTTGTAGATGCTATAACTTTTGTGCAAACCAATCAATATACGCTTATTATGATTTTTTTTACCAAAAATATGTAACCAAACACCACTTTATATTGATTAAAGTGCATCTACGTACAGATTTCCACTTCTTCTTTATATTTGCTTATAAGCACCACCCCCTCACTCCAAATGATGTCTGCGAGGACAACAAGGAGAGGCAGACGTTCCCTTGGCACTATAAGGGGTCCAGCAACAAATGTGTCCACAGGCAAAGGTGGACATGGTGGTCAGTCCTCAGGCAGGGCATCATTTCCTCTGTTTAGTGAGTTTGCCTGTGCTATCCAGCCACAGCATGCAGAGGAGGTGGTGGACTGGCTTACTAAACCTTCCTCATCCTCCTCATCCTCTGTCATGCAAGCAGAGACAAGTGTGCAGTCCCCATCAGTTGCCAGAGTGGATAAACCTGCCTCCTTGTCCACATCTATTCCTGCCATAGCCCTAACATCAACCATGGAGGAGTCAGCTGAGTTAATTGACCACAGCGTCAGTCACTTGCTCCTTGATGATGCCCAGACATTACTGGATTCAGTTGTTGATTCTGAGGTTGAGGATGACAGGAACATAAGCCTAGAGAGAGGGGTTCCCCCAGCCGCAGCGCATTGCCAAGTTGTCTCCAGTGGTAATGATGATGATGAAGATGGAGGAGATGGAGATGATGATGATGATGAGGTCACTGATTCAACTTGGGTGCCAGATAGAGCAGAGGAGGAAACTGAAGGTGAGATGGCACAGCCCCAAGGAGGCCGACATCAAGAAAGAGTAGAGAGCAACCTTCTATTCCATCACATTCTGCAGCTGTTATCTCCCGGCCCACTCTCCAAAGCTTGGATGTCTTGGCCTTTTCCAGCACATCTGCAGCAGATTGCACAGTTGCTATGTGCAAACTGTTTCTCAGACACAACAAACGTGGCAAAAACACCAGCCATTTGGGTGCCACATGCTTAACAAGGCATTTAACATCCAACCACTCAGCGTGTTGGCAAGAGCACCTAAAAGCCATACAAAAAGGGCTCAAAATCTGTCCCTCCTCCCCCTCCTCCTTACCCACTTCAGTCTGCCCCTGCTATACCGAGTCATTACCTCTCAGTAGCCTCCACTGACAGGGATGATGGTATAGCACAGGGTGTCCCAGGTCCTAGCAGCACATCTGCCAGAAGCACACCACCAGCTGTAGACGGTAGCCAGCAAATTTCTCTGCCCCATCTGCTGCAGCGGAAAAAAAATACAGTCCCTGCCACCCGCATGCCCATCGTCTAAATGCAAGCTTGTCAAAGCTGTTGGCTCTCCAACTTCTGCCTTTCAGCCTGGTGGATTCTGCCCCTTTCCGTGAATTCACACAATGTGCTGTACCACAATGGCAGGTTCCCAGTCGCTACTACTTTTCACGCAAGTCCGTTCCATCTCTCTACCATCACATGGAAGGAAATGTTCTGGCATCGTTGGGCGAGGCAATCAGCTGTAAAATCCACCATACTGCTGACACGTGGTCCAGCAAAGCATGGGCAGGGACGATATATTTTGTTCACAGCACACTGGGTAACGCTGCTTGCAACTCGAAAGGTTGCAGGACAGGGCTCACTGCTGCAGCTTGTTGTGCTCCCACATCCCCATACAGCTGGTGGTGATGATGCCAGACCTTTGAGCTCTACCCCCTCCTCCTCCGCCACCTCCATGCCCTCCTCTGCAGAATTGTCCTATGAACATCAGGTACCCTCTAAGCGTTCAAAGGGCTTTTCCATGAGTCAGGCTAATAGGTGCCATGCAGTGCTTCAGCTGGTGGCTTTAGGGGACAGGAACCACACCGGAGCAGAGATTCTTGTAGCTCTGCAGGGACAGGCCCAGAGGTGGTTCACACCACGCCAGCTGGAGCCAGGAATGGTGGTGTCCGATAATGGCTCAAACATCCTGTCCGCCCTTAGACAGGGAAAATTGACACATGCGCCATGCCTCGCACATGTCCTCAATTTGGTGGTGCAACGTTTCCTAAATATGTACACAGGGTTGCAAGATGTGCTAAAGCTGGTCAGAAGAGTCTGTAGCCATTTCAGGTGGTCATACGCAGCCAGTGCTGAAATTCAGCGGGAATTCCACCTTGCTTATAAGCACCACCCCCTCACTCCAAATGATGTCTGCGAGGACAACAAGGAGAGGCAGACATTCCCTTGGCACTATAAGGGGTCCAGCAACAAATGTGTCCACAGGCAAAGGTGGACATGGTGGTCAGTCCTCAGGCAGGGCATCATTTCCTCTGTTTAGTGAGTTTGCCTGTGCTATCCAGCCACAGCATGCAGAGGAGGTGGTGGACTGGCTTACTAAACCTTCCTCATCCTCCTCATCCTCTGTCATGCAAGCAGAGACAAGTGTGCAGTCCCCATCAGTTGCCAGAGTGGATAAACCTGCCTCCTTGTCCACATCTATTCCTGCCATAGCCCCAACATCAACCATGGAGGAGTCAGCTGAGTTAATTGACCACAGCGTCAGTCACTTGCTCCTTGATGATGCCAAGACATTACTGGATTCAGTTGTTGATTCTGAGGTTGAGGATTTCAGGTGGTCATAAGCAGCCAGTGCTGAAATTCAGCGGGAATTCCACCTGCCCGTAAACCGCCTGATTTGTGACATGCCCACCAGGTGGAGCTCGACTTTGGCAATGCTGCAGCAACTATACATGCAGCAGAGGGCCATCAACAAGTACCTGTGCAGGTATGGCATGACGACAGGTTCAGGCTGCCTCTGCTTTTTTTCCCCACGCCAATGGATGATCATTAAGGATGCATGCACTGTATTGTCACCATTTGAGGAGGCCACAAGGATGAATTCCAGCCTGGGGGGGTAACTATGGCTCCCTGCACAAATACATTGAAGCAAGCATAGCCACCTAGGGACATGAAGTGATTAATTCATAGGATTACCAGGTGAAAATAAAGGACAAAAAGCAAAAAAAAAAAAAGAAAAATGATAAATGAATGCAGCCGCAAAATCTAAGGACTGGTAAGCTGATATATTTTACATTTTTTAGGGGGGGGGGGGCTTCAGATACACTTTAACACTTTGTGATTATACATTAAATAAGTCTGATTACTGTACATATGCTCTTGCTTGCTGTTGATTTAGTAAATTATGATTTTGCATTATTTTGCATTATCCATTTGTCTCACATGCCTCAGTTTATCCTAGCTGACTTGATGAATGCAAAGTAAATAGCACACTGTCACATTTAACTTGGTTGATCCCTAATAGCACTCCCAAGGGATCATATCCCCTTTATCTGGCACTGAGCCTTATCAGCAGTCACAAAATACATTTTCTTGCCAGGCCTGTCCCCTAAGCTGCAGATTATTTTCCCATTTCTGCTTTAGCACTTTCATTTAAACTTGATATAGCTCAGATCTTGTTAATATTCTTAAATAAGGATACTTAATGCAGTAAAAAGCATTAGTTGTTTGTGTACCGCAATCTATATATTATGGAAAAAAGAGGGTGAACACTTAAAAGTTTTAAGTTGGCTACATACATAAAGCCTAATTGAACTCAAGCCGCAGAAGCTTTTAAAAGCTTAAAGCATATCTAAACCCCAGAACAAAAAATGTAATGTATTCCAGTTTTTCAAATCCTTAGATGTGGTGACTGCATTAGCCTTCTTTTTTTAAGGCTTTTTCCTTTTTTTCACCTTCTTCCAGCATCACATTTTCTATTCTAGGGTGACAACATTCACTAACCATATTGCATCTATGGAGAAGCAGCGTTGTCACTCTAGGACAGGTCTACAGGCCTGTTCCCCATAACATAGAGGGCAAGAGTTCTGTAGTCCTCAGATATAGCTAGGAACAATGTAACTGATAAGACTGCAACACATGCAGACAGGGCGGCTGATAAGGCAGTACAGCCAGCCCTTATGTACTGGGTCTAGACCCCATCGGTTCAAAAGAGGGGCCCAGGCATCTGCTGAGTAGAAGCGATGGTTGTACTGCCTTATTGCCAACTCTTGTGGCTCCCACTGCAGCTCTGTCGGCTTCTCCTCCTTTTTATTCCTGCAGGGGGATTGGTATTTGTGTCCCCACCCCCCTGCTGTCCGGGCCTCCCTGTGTGCCCCGCTCCTCTGCAGCATTGCCAGCTTCCCTCCTCTCCTCTCCCACCAGCAGCTGCTGAGGGCACACAGCGGGATGTTTCAGGATGAAGAGCGGGACATTAAATATGTCCTATTTGCCAGCCCCATTCTTTCCTGAATAAACACAGTGAGCGATTGGCACCGATCACTCACTGTGTCCATTCATCACTGAAAAATAGTAAACAGTGTTTACTATGCTTCAGCTTGTGAATGAACTGGGAGCTTCAGAGCGCTTCCCATTCCTTCACTGTCCAGTGCAGATGAGGTTGCCTGTTTACACCCCTGATATTTTACAAGGCTGCTAAAAAAAAAAAGTAAAAAAAAAAAGGAGGGGGGCCCTGTCTGGTAAGCTGTACAGGGCCCCGTGATTTCTAACAGCAGCCCTGCATGTATTTAACAGACCCAAAGGGACGGAAAAAAAAAAGTTAATTGTTAGGGTTTACATACCCTTTAAATTGGTGCGTTTTACTGCTTTCGGTTCTTTTGTAGCTCCCCAGGACCGTTCGGAAATCCAACATATAGGCAGCAGGCTGCATGGAAGGATATGAGATCAGTGGCGTCTGTCAACAATAATGCACCATAATGCACTCTGTGTTCAAAGTTGGAAGCCAAACCAGGTCCTGGTACTGCAACAACGGTAAGTAAGTGTATACAAAGTACAACATGCAATGTATGAGTGTGTTCTCTCAAAGCAGGACTCCAGCCAAAAAGTAACACGATAAAAATGATTTGCCCAATAAAAGATAAAAGACCAAAACCAGTTTTTTCTGCAATATTCACTTTCAGCCTGGAGATTTTCCCTGCAGTGCTTTTTTCTGCCACTAGATGTCCTTAGTCTGATGAACAGTACCATTCAACTTCCTCTTAGCCCCGGTCATCCTGGACCCACCCCAACCAGTGGTTGGACAGGTAAAGGAGAAGCAGTACAGTGATGAGGTTATCTCTCTGTCACTATCAGCATCTCCCTCTCAACACATGAACTGATTGGCTTATTCCGAAGGGACAAACATGACATTTATTCTTGAATGATACCAGATTGTATGATTTTAGTTTTAATCAGTACAGTTTTTGCCCAGAAATACAATACAAATACAATACATTACATCACTTCACAATTTTTATTCTGTCATATGAGAATTTTCTTACTTTAGTAACCTCTTCATTTTCGATATAAGATTAACATGCAAGAAAAACCTGATGATCATTCGTCCGATAATCTCATCTTGTGTACGAGGCTTAAAGGTGACTTCATACAGCAGAGAACATAAAGGTTTGCCCAGAGTTTACAATAATATTCCATATTAATGATCTTCAGTGGTTGGATTGCGTATGTCATTGAGTATCTTTAGGTACCTTGAAGTGGTATTAAACCCAAAACCAAAAATGTAAATTTACCAAGCCCCAACAGGCGAAACATGTAGGGATTATAAGTGCTGAGTGACCCCTTATTTTCTATGTTGTTATATTATGCATAGCCAGCATCATTTTTTAAACCTTGTCTATGTTCAATAAAATGTCATTTATATTTATTATTGCTGTGATGTCTGTTTAAAATTACTTACCTGGCGCTTACAAAATCCCACCAAATTTTCTCTCTGTTTGCACACGTAAATTTACCAACGTCACCAATCATTAGATGTGGTGGCTGCATTTGTTTTCTTTATAAGCAGTTACAGCAACAGGTTGTTCTTTTGTCCCAACTAACTGCTACATTGCACTTTGTATGGACAACTTGGTCTGTTTATGCAACTTATAAAAAAAATGACAGACTTATTGGCAGGATCACCAGGAGAAAATAGAAAACAGGAAAAGGAATGCAGCCACCACATCTAAAAATTGGTGAGCTGCAATGTAATACATTTTTGTTTTTGCATTTAATACCACTTCATGGGTACTTGCACACTGTACTGATGTATGAACATGACATGGCATTCCTGGCAGAAAAAAAGCAAGGAGGGCTGTATAGCACTTTACGTATTTACGTACATTTACGAGTGTTTGCACGTACGCATACACATGCGAAAAAATTATTCTAGCTTTATTTTATTCAAGGGAATGTGGCAAATTTTTATGTATATGCACACATGTGCGTAAAAATACTGACCTGCACCAAAGATTTCTGTAATTTTTTTTTTCACTGATCTATAGGCAGTGCATGTTTACGCATCTTTGTGTACAGGCACATTGAAAACAATGGTCTGCATTTACAGTAAAATCTGTAAAAGAAAAAAAATGCCTGTATGACTAAAAATTCTGCGTCTTTAGGCAACATTATGTCTTTAGACCTAAGCCTCAGCACAGACAGGCTGATCTCTTGTCAGTGCTCAAAATCCCTGCAGTGGCTGCCACTCCTGACTGCTGCGAAATTCCACGACTTTCAATATAATATGTTTGGGCATCTTCGCAGTCGCAATTCCTAAATCACTGCTCCACCCCATCTTCTGTGTCTGCATGTATTTTGTAGGATAAAGGTAATGTTACTCTTGTTTTAATCCAACTGTTCTTTAACCAGTTAAAGACTGGACTGTTTCACCCCCTTCTTACCCAGGCCATTTTTCAACTTTCAGCGCTGTCTCACTTTGAATGATAAATCACTCAGTTTTGCAACACTGCACCCAAATGAATTTTATATCATTGGGACAGATAGAGAATTCTTTTGGTAGCATTTAATCACCACTGTTTTTTTTATTTGCTATATAAAAACATTTTTTTTTCTTAGTTTTTGTTATTAAAATTTGCAAATAAATAATCTTTCTTCATAAATTTAGGCCAAAATTTATTCTGCTACATTTCTTTGGTGAAAAACAAAACTAACAGGTATATATTATTTAGTGTGTGAAAGTTAGAGTCTACAAACTATGTTATATATATAGATAGATAGATAGATAGATAGATAGATAGATAGATAGATAGATAGATAGATAGATAGATAGATAGATAGATAGATAGATAGATAGATAGATAGATCTATATATATATATAGATAGATATATATAGATATATATCTATATATATCTATATATATCTATATATATCTATATATATATTTAAAAATTGATCAGTCCTGACGTACCGACAACCTATCTATCTTCTTGAGGACCGAGGATTCCAGGACAATACAAATACCCCCCAAGTGACCCCTTTTTGTAGAGTAGATAGAGGATTTAGTAAAAGGAACAGTGAATTTTTTGAAGTTGTCATCTTTTGTTACAATTTTTTGGAAAATGAAAAAATAAAAAAGATAATTTTTTTTTCTGCAAAGTCGTCATTTTAACATTTTATTTAAACAAGTGATGGGTCACAGCGATCACATGGCACCGGCCAATTTCATCGTCTCTGAACCCTTATCTGTCATCCGAACTAAGCAGATCTAAAGGGCACATACAAGGCAAGCGAGTGGGAGGGCATACAGGTATGTCCTCTCCAACTATGGAGCTCCCTCCCTGCCATTTATAACTGGTGGACAGGCGTGAGGTGGTTAAAGTGTTTATTTCACCAGTATTTCATGTTTCTGATATGTGTCTGTGGTATCATGTACTTGTATGAAAAATTATCTTGTTCTCTTTGTATTCTCTTTGTATTGCTTCCTTTGTGTGAAATACCTTTCGATCCTGCCGGTCACCCCGCTTTCTTATTTCAAACTGACCACGCTAGGCATAGATGCATAGATTCTTTGCATTCTACTTTGGAGCATAGCCTGTCTGTACTCCAATAGTCAGTGCTGACACACTACCCTGCACAGCTAATCACTGTTAAGGTCAGTGTAATGCTGTTTCTCAGCCTCCTGCTGACATGCATCCCCAGCTGTCACCACACCCCACTCTCTAAGCCCCTTCTGCAGCTGAGAATAGAGATGTGATCACTTATTAACCACTAGGCGACCCGCCATCGTTATACGGAAGCAGGTTGGCTCTCCTGCGCAAATCACCGTAGCTGTACTTCGGCTTGCACAGGCGCGATAGCGCTCAGGCGCTGGCGGCGGCACGCTCTCTCTACACGCTGCGGAAGCATGCCAGCGGGTCGGACTCACCCCCCCTACAGTTAGAACTCACCCAGGGAACAGAGATAACCCCTTGATCGCCCCCTACTGTTAACCCCTTCCTGTCAGTGTCATTCTTACATTGATCACTGCATTTTTATACAGTATCTCACAAAAGTGAGTACACCCCTCACATTTTTGTAAATATCTTATTATATCTTTTCATGTGACAACACTGAAGAAATGACACTTTGCTACAATGTAAAGTAGTGAGTGTACAGCTTGTATAACAGTGTAAATTTGCTGTCCCCTCAAAATAACTCAACACACAGCCATTAATGTCTAAACCGCTGGCAACAAAAGTGAGTACACCCCTAAGTGAAAATGTCCAAATTGGGCCCAATTAGCCATTTTCCCTCCCCAGTGTCATGTGACTCGTTAGTGTTACAAGGTCTCAGGTCTGAATGGGGAGCAGGCGTGTTACATTTGGTGTTATTGCTCTCACTCTTGCATACTAGTCACTGGAAGAATTGCTGCTCTACATAAAGATGGCCTAGGCTATAAAAAGATTGGCAAGACCCTGAAACTGAGCGGCAGCACGTGGGCCAAGACCATACAGTGGTTTAACAGGACATGTTCCACTCAGAACAAGCCTCACCATGGTCGACCAAAGAAGTTGAGTGCTCAGCGTAATATCCAGAGGTTGTCTTTGGGAAATAGACGTATGAGTGCTGCCAGCATTGCTGCAGAGGTTGAAGGGGTAGGGGGACAGCCTGTCAGTGCTCAGACCACACACTGCATCAAATTGGTCTGCATTGCTATTGTCCCAGAAGAAAGCCTCTTCTAAAGATGTAGCACAAGAAAGCCCGCAAACAGTTTGCTGAAGACAAGCAGACTAAGGACATGGATTACTGGAACCATGTCCTGTGGCCTAATGAGACCAAAGATAAACTTATTTGGTTCAGATGGTGTCAAGTGTGTGTGGCGGCAACCAGGTGAGGAGTACAAAGACAAGTGTGTCTTGCCTACAGTCATGCATGGTGGTGGGAGTGTCATGGTCTTGGGTTGCATGAGTGCTGCTGGCACTGGGCAGCTACAGTTCATTGAGGGACCATGAATGCAAACATGTACTGTGACATACTGAAGCAGAGCATGATCCCCTCCCTTTGGAGACTGGGTTTAGGTCTGAAGACATGCTTGGCCAGTCCATCACCTTTACCCTCAGCTTCGTTAGCAAGGTAGTGGTCGTCTTGGAGGTGTGTTTGGGGTCGTTATCATGTTGAAATACTGCCTTGCGGCCCAGTCTCCAAAGGGAGGGGATCATGCTCTGCTTCATTATGTCACAGTACACGTTGGCATTCATGGTTCCCTCAATAAACTGTAGCTCTTCAGTGCCGGCAGCACTCATGTAGCCCCAGACCATGACACTCCCATCACCATGCTTGACTGTAGGCAAGACACACTTGTCTTTGTACTCCTCACCTGGTTGCCGGGAGTGGCAGGAGTTGTGATTGACAATGGGTCTACTCCAGGGACATTGCTTTTGTTTTTTTAATAAAGGAATTGTCAAAAACTGTCTCTGTGTTTTTATTTCTTTTTGACACTTTTTTATGAGTGTCACTTTTTGAATGAGTAGGGGTACAATGTACCCCACACTTATTCACATGGGGTGGGGGGCCGAGATCTGGGCACAGATTCCAATAAGCCCCCTGCCCACAGACCCCCACAGCCATCGGCCAGAGCTATGGGGAAGACGCCCTTGTCCCCATCAACATGTGGACAAGAACCCCCAGCCCCAAAGCACCCCCCTATGTTGAGGGCATGTGGCCTGATATAGTTCAGGAGGGGGGCTGCATGCTTGGATAAGGGTCTGGTATGGATTTTGGGGGAGATCCCATGCCATTTAAAAAAAAAATGGGGTGGGGGTTCCCCTTTAAAATCCATACCAGACCCAAGGGGAGGCCCCCACATCATTTTAAAAAAAAAAGTTGGCGTGAGGTTCCCCTTAAAATCCATACCAGATCAGAAAGGGCTGGTAATGATTGGGGGGGAGGACCCCCACTCCGTTTTTTTTTTCACAATTTGTTTTTGCCGGCAATGTTTTATTTTTACATTCAGTGGTCAAGGACGCAGCAGCCAGCTTCCTGGCCTGCTCCTTAACAACCAGCTAATGTAAAAGATGCCAGTGGCTGCCAGCTCCAAAAATTTGCATCTAAATTGCAGCTGAACTGGTGAACAGTTGCTTTGGAAATTCGTAGTGAAAACTAAGGGGAAATTTGCACTGGGCATATGTGAACCTAGCCTAAAACACTGCCAAACCTAGGATGATGACAGTGTTCACTCACCCTACTGTATCAGGACAACGAAGTAGGATAGGATAGGATAGGATAGGACTACAGGATTTCACCCCTCTCCTCTATGAATAAAGGGGTGTGATTCTGTAGTCTTCAGCTAAGAACAATGTAACTGAAACAAGATACAACAAAACGCTTTCAGTTATATATTTAACACATATGGGGCCAAATAGGAGAGGTTCACTGTTGGGGTTTACATACACTTTCATCTCCGCCTATGCCAAAAGGGAAGAGGTGACAGTAACAGCTGTGTCACTATCCACCAGAAAAGTGCTATATCACTTTGCTTTTGTAGTGAAGCATGCTCCAGCAAAACTGTCTAGAATAAACAATACAAAAGCTCAAGGAATAAAACAGCTCTTA
Source organism: Aquarana catesbeiana (assembly GCF_042186555.1). Lineage (NCBI taxonomy): Eukaryota > Metazoa > Chordata > Amphibia > Anura > Ranidae > Aquarana > Aquarana catesbeiana. The sequence continues at coordinate 172,351,316 of NC_133327.1, read as the reverse complement.
CCTGCCAGCTGTAAATGATCACTTTTATTATTAGCAGGTGTGTTGCAAAATGAGGAAAACAAAAAGAGAAGATGTGCTTATAGATGATTTCTATACAGTTTCCAATCCATTTAATCTTCTAGCTCAGGACTGTTGGCATTGTGCAGCTGACAGTTATGATAAAAGTAAACGTTTCACAACGTAAGACTAGTTCCAAAATAATAGCATGGTGCAATTCCCTTCTTCCTTAAACTCTAAATCCATCTTGACAGGATAATGACTGCCACAGAATGTCAGTATATCTTTTTGTGTAATTTCAGCCAAAACCTTTTTGGTTTAATTTTGAATAGAACGGGGAAGATTAAGGACCCCTCTCTGTTGCTAACTGAGGCTCCTTAGAGATATTTCATTCTCCAAAGCTGACCATACACTATAAAGCCTAATACACACGGGTCGAATGTTGGGTGGCATCAGCTGGTTCAATAGAATCTGGCCGACAATCATCCGTGTGTATGGCAGCCGGGCTGGCTTCTGTCGAAGGCTCATGACCATAATAGGTCTGCTGACCGGCTTCCGATCAGCTGCTGGTCCGTCCCCCTGTCAGAACACAATAGCCCAGCAGGGGGAATCACACCACAATTTTTTTTTTTGGTTCAACCCAGAGAGTTGGACAATAAAAAAAAACTGGCAGCTGCTGTACTAAGAATCTGTATGTTAGTACAGCGGCTGTCAGGTTTTCTTTTTTTGTTCAATTCACTAGGTTGAACGAAAAAAAAAAACTAGGGGTGTGTACAAGGCTTTAGACTTTATTTGTTCAGTTTACAGGGTATACAGTATGGATGAATAAATCTGCTGGGGCTATTGTATTCTGAGAGCTGACACCAGTGACTGCCAAAATGCCCAAATGGTGGCTGTATCTGTTGAGCAGGAGGGGACTGAAAGGAACCCAAAGTACCAAGAAAGTGCCAAAGTTTCAGACAAAAATTCTAGTACCACATGCCAGTGTATAGTATTGCAAAAGAAATGACTGTCTAAACTGGCAGTCAAAAAAATAAAGGGACTTTAAAGCGGAGGTTCACACAAAAATCGAACCTCTGCTTTTCGGAACCCCCCCCTCCGGTGTCACATTTGGCACCTTTCAGGGGGGAGGGGGGTGCAGATACCTGTCTAAGACAGGTATTCACACCCACTTCCGGACATAGACTCCCATGAGAGTCTACGCCTCTTCCTGTCCCGCCACGCTGTCTGCTGGGACACACACGAGTCCCAGAGACAGCACGGACCATTCAGATAGCGATGCGTGACTCGCGCATGCGCAGTAGGGAACGGGGAAGTGAACCCGCAAGGCTTCATTTACTGATTCCCATACCGAAGATGGCGGCGGCAGCATCCGAGGGCCGAGGGGTGGTTCGGCCTTGGGTGCCGACATCGCTGGACCCTGGACAGGTAAGTGTCCTTATTTTAAAAGTCACAGCTGCAGTATTTGTAGCTGCTGACTTTAAAAAAAAATTTTTTCACGGGACTCCCACTTTAATGGTGCACTACCCTTCAAAAACATATATGTACATAAATCGATACAATCCAAAATTTTATTGATATCAAATCCATCATAAGATGGTTTCACACGGGCTTTCCAGTCGGGCTTTCCAGTCCGGTCTGCCTGTCAGTTTTTCAGTCGGACCTGATCGGACCATCCATTGCTCTCTATGGAGCAGGGGATGTCAACAGACATGTGTCCGCTGACACCCGCCGGCATCTGATCTGATACTGTTAGACAAAAACAGCAGATCGGATGACAGTCAGATGGAAATGGACAGGCAGTCCGTTTCCATCTGACAGCCCCATAGAGAACAGCAGGGCTATGTCCATGTCCACTCTGCTATGCAGAGCGGACACAGACCTGTCATCTGTCTGCTTGGCGGGGAGATCCCCTGCTGAGAAGACGGATGCAGACCATTGACAAAGCCCATGTGAAAACAGCCTTAAGCCATGTACACACATAGTACACTTACATAGCAGGGAGAAAACGACCAGTTCAAAAAAATTTGGCCCGTGTGTATGTCGGTCTGTCCGACAGAAGCCAGACGAATTTCTGTTGGACATTGATGCTGGAAAACCAGCAGCTGACTGACTCCCGATCAGCGCTGTCAGATAATGGCAGAGAGCACTGATCAGAGTGTTCTGCAGAGGGGGTTGTCCCCCTGTCCGAACACAACAGCTCAGTGGGGGAGATCGCTGGACTAACCTTGCATGGTTAGTACAGCGGCTCTGACAGGAGCTGTCATTTTTTTTTCCTGCAACCTAATGGATTGCACGAAAAAACTGTAGTGTGTACCCGGCTTTAGACTGGTTGCTTATGTTTAAAAATTATACACACAAACAACTTTAAAAACAATGCACATCATAACATCTGAACAAAACCTTTTCTATATTTGATGTGCGTTGTTTTAAAGTTGTTAGTATGTATACAATTTAAACATAAGCAACCAGTCTTATGCTGGGTTGATTTGGTATCAATAATATTTTGGATTTCATCAATTTATGTGCACTATTCAAATCCTTTTTTTTTTTTTTTTTTTGACTGCTAGTTTAGATGGTCATTTCTATTGCTTTATCAGGAACCCACCAAAACTTGTACAATGTATGGCCAGCTTTAGAGTCATGCTGACAACAGGAAGAGGGGTGAACATATCTAACAGGGACACGGCCAAAAAGAAAAAAGCTGATGGGGCTCCTAGCCTTCCCCTTATCTACTAAAAAAGCATTTTTGTTTCTGTCTGTGTTGCCTTTGGAGATGTTTCATCAGTTCATGTCTGATAACATTTTTGTTACTGAGAGAGTCTCTGGGGTTTCTGGATAGCAGTAAAAGTCTGAAATGTTTTAATCCTTTCCCATGCAAAATAATAGCTACCTATACACTTTAACCCCTTCTTGAAGCAGGTAAAACAAATCCTAAACCAGTTTTGCAACTTTGGCATGCATTAGTAAAACTGTACATATCATCGCAACTACTTTGTATTTAGGTGAAGTATACCTTTTTTTCCAGGAAAAATTGGGCTTTCATTTGGTAGTAAATAGTATGTGTATTTTATTCATTGTTTGCACATGTATTAGGGCAAAGAAACAATAGTGCATTTTCTTTTCTTTTTTTTTTTTTTTATCCTATTTAAATTAATACTAAAGTTTCATTTTTTTTCTTTAAAAATAACAAACATGTTATATTTACATGCTCTGTGCGGAGGTTTTGTACAGTGCAGCCTGGATCTTCCTCTTTTCGGGTCCCTCACTGGCGCTCATGGCCCTTCCCTTCTGTTGAGTGCCCCCACAGCAAGCAGCTTGCTATGGGGGCACCCAAACTGCAGCTCCGTGTGACACACGCAGCTGTGGCTCTCTCCCTCTCTCTCCACATTGGCTAACTGACTTTGATTGACAGCAGCAGGAGCCAATAGTGCTGCTGCTGTGTCTCAGCCAATCAGGAAGGAGAGTCCCAGATGGCTGAGGCACTTGTGCGCATCGGTGGATTGAGATGGGGCTCAGGTAAGTATTAGTGGGACTGAGGGGGGCTGCTGCACACAGAAGGTTTTTTATCTTAATGCATAGAATGCATTAAGATGAAAAAAACTTCTGCCTTTACAATCACTTTAAAACAAACTGACACTGATGCTAACTGACTCTGATACAAAGTAAAAATCCTACCTAAAACACAATGAGCCTGATCTTTCACCCAGATCTTGCCGCACAGCAGGGATCTTGGAGGACTGGGGATAACTTAGTCTTGGTAGGGTGGTGATGGGGCTTTTAAAAAAATACATTTTTAAAGTACAGTTATCCTTTAACACAGGGGTTCCCAACCTGGGATGCCTACACTCCCAGGGGGTGCGATAGAGAATGCCTTGTGTCCCTTAGTGACAAGTCACCAGTTATCTCTCAGCCAGCAGTCAGTATGTCTTGAGCAGTGGTAGTAGGTGGTCCTACTCTTTAGAAGTTATATTTTTAAGTTCAGTTTGTTCTCCCACAATATCGTATGTGGATCAAAAATTGAAATTTAGACTTCTTCATTCTCAAACGTGATATTAATTTTGCAGGGGGTGCGAACATTGCTCAAATATTTCCTAGGGGTGTGGGAGCATAGAAAAGGTTGAGAACCACTGTGACATCTCAGATTCACCTGGGTCGTGGACTTCAAACTACTGAGTAATAATAAGTCTTTAGGCTGGGCTGAGCTGGACTCATGGATGACCTTTTATGCCAAACTTTTTAGGAAATACTATTTTTCCTATACCCTACATCCTACAGGTTAGCATTATTTTAGATCTAAAAAACACTTAGGCCTGGATCCTTCTTTACTATCTATATGACTGCTCAGACAGTCCCGTCTTAGGAGAGTGCAATGGACTGGACGGCACAGGAACTCTCCCCCTCTCCCCTCCACCCCAGGCAAACTTCCTTTCTTCCCCCTCCGTTTCCCTTTTCTCTACAGGCTGCTGAGGATAATTGGCAGTTATCCCGACCCCTCTTTTTCATCCCCACTGCTAAGTTCTCTCCCCTGGGGTTGGCTTCTTTTTTTTTCTTATAAAGGAAAAATAAAAATAAAAAACTAAATGACCAAGGCACAACAAACAGAGTAAACTACAACAAAGTTTATTTAGCTATACAAAGCTGAACACAGAAAAAAGTGTACACAACCACCCCTAAAAGACAGATATGGTGGGATATGGTTTGTATAGCTAATTAAACTTTTTTGTAGTTTACTCTGTTTGGTGTCAAAACTCAAGAAATGTAGGGACTGCGCTATCCCAAAAATAATAATACTATATGAGATTCAACTTAGATACTGTGAACTAGCTGCAACTAATAAATGCAAGACACACGCATTCAAAATAACATAGCAAATATTAAGCTGCGCTATAAATTAATAAATTAATTTGAAATCCTCTCCCAAAACCTTTGCAAGTTCTGTGGATATACAGTTGTGCATGTATATAATATCACATAGACATTCACTAACACCAGTGATGAGTGCCCAAAAACAAACAGTGAAAAATATATACCAAAAATTAAAAGAAAAATTTTTTTTTATAAATGAAATGAATTATTGTAAATAATAAAGTCCACTCAAATAGACAAAATGAAAAGTCCACTATTACAGATCGTCTTCTGGGGTGTGACTCAATGTTCTTCTATGATCGGTGACATGCAATTCCAACACTGGAGGTGATAAGTGTAGGGGTGCAGTATAAAAAGTGCCTCCACCACGAGAAATGCTGCCGCTTACCAGCTCCTTAGATCTCTTTTTACGGAGATCCAACGTGCCTTAGGCTTCTAACCCAGCCTCGGGTACTGTGGTGGCTGTCAGCGCTAAGAGGATTCCCCACGGTCTCAGTATGAGATGTCATCTCGTGTGGCAAACAATCGTTCATATGCCATAAAAAATATAAAGCTTCCATAGTGTATTACGTTTTAAAAAGTTTATTAGATTAAAAAATATTGCACTTACAGTTATGCAGATGGTTTTCAGCGATGGATAAATAGAATCAAAAACACGAGCCGGCCGTCTCTCGTAAGCTGCCCGTAACTTCCGAGTCCAGCACAGTATGTGATGACGTCAGCACGCCGCTCCTCCCTACGCCGTTTCGTCACAGATGACGTCTTCCAGGGGTACCCTTGCATAACTGTAAGTGTAATATTTTTTAATCTAATAAACTTTTTAAAACATAATACACTATGGAAGCTTTATATTTTTTTACGGCATATGAACAAATGTTTGCCACACGAGATGACATCTCTTACTGAGACTGTGGGGAATCCTCTTAGCGCTGACAGCCACCACAATACCCGAGGCTGGGTTAGAAGCCTAAGGCACATTGGATCTCCGTAAAAAGAGATCGAAGGAGCTGGTAAGCGGCAGCATTTCTTGAGGTGGAGGCACTTTTTATACTGCACCCCTACACTTATCACCTCCAGTGTTGGAATTGCATGTCACCGATCATAGAAGAACATTGAGTCACCCCCCGAAAGACGATCTATAATAGTGGACTTTTCATTTTGTCTATTTGAGTGGACTTGATCATTTACAATAATTCATTTCATTTATAAAAAAATTTTTTTTCTTTTAATTTTTGGTATATATTTTTCACTGTTTGTTTTTGGGCACTCATCACTGGTGTTAGTGAATGTCTATGTGATGTTATATAAATGCACAACTGTATATCCACAGAACTTGCAAAGGTTTTGGGAGAGGATTTCAAATTAATTTATAGCGCAGCTTAATATTTGGTACTCTGTTTGGTGTGCCTTGGTCATTTAGTTTTTTATTTTTATTTTTCCTTTATATATAGTTTTTTGATCACACCCCCTTTAATATATGTGGTGAGTACTACTATATTTCTATCCTGACGGTATTCCCATTCATTCATATTTTTCGGTTATATATCTTTTTTTTCTTCTTCATCTTGCTGAGGCGAAAGTTCTTGTTGGCAATACACTTCCTTACTGGCTTGCCTCTTGTGTTATACTATTGCTGGATTTGTACAGGGGTTGGACAAAATGGAAACAAGTATGTTAAAATAACTAAATCATTACCTAATATGGTGTTAGACCACCTTTGGCACCCAAGACGGCCTGAATTCTCGTGGAAATTTACTATTTGGATTTTGAATAATGGAAGCTGATACCACTCTTCATGCAAAAAAACGGGTTACAATCTTGTGCAATGTCCTTTTGTATTTCTCGGTCAGTTGACCATGTTGACCACGCTTATGCTTATCAGACAACATTTTCCCAGAAATTGTATATGCTGTCAAAATCTTTAATACTGTACCTCGTGATACCGCAAATAAATTGGCAACTTCAGTCACAAAGGCACCAGCTAGAGGGGCACCAACAATTTGCCCTCTTTTAGAAACTAAGTAAGCTCAGTAAGCTCTGACATGACTCCATAATAATAGTAGCGCACGCAATGAATGATACAGTGGAAATGGGGGTGGTTCTGGTGCAAACTGTAGTTAAATTGATGCCAGAGAACCCGAGTCTGTGTTATTCTAATGGATGTGTTTTAGGGGAGAGCACAGACCATGCAAGATGGATGATGATATCCAGGGGTGAAGAAGAAACGGTCCATAACTCAGGGCAGGCTTCTTCAGGATAGCAGAAGCATGCTCCAAAACATGTAGAAAAAGGGCAAAGAAAGAGGCGCCTTCTAAGTATAAACTGTAGAAACATTATAGTACAATAAATAAAAACACTCACATTGAGGTTAAAAACGATCAGCATAAGGAAAATCCTGCAGTCCTTGCTTGCTGGTTCAACAGGCTGTGTCACTCAGGAACCCGTAGAAAGCCGTGCGCCAGCTCTGTACATGCAATGAATGATGAAAGTGAGGCTTCCCACCTGGTAACGCGAAACATGTCACCACTTTCACACCTGCAAATCATGTAGTGTTTCCATATTGTTGTCCAACCCCTCTCTCATAACTTGTGAATACTCATTGTGTACTGCCTTTATGTCCAGATGGACTTGTTACCATGTACCAGCCGCTACAATATTTTCTTTCCCTTATCCTTAATATTGCAATTTTTTGTGTGTAACCTTTTTTATATTTTTTAACAAACTTCAAAAACCCAATAAAAAAACCTTTGTGAAATAAAAAACATGTGAACAACATGGTGCTTTAAAAATAATGGTGCTGCTGCCCATTCCTACCAAACTGCATCATATTTATGTAGTCAAAAAAAATCTTAACCTATATCTGAGTGATTGCAATGAAGAGCATAGCCACGTTTCTTCGGTACTGATCTTTAAAGATAGTTAACACAATAACTTACAGCATGAATTCTAACATAAAGCTAACTAAACCTAAAGTCATATAAGCCAGCGGTTTAGACATTAATGGCTGTGTGAGTTATTTTGAGAGGACAGCAAATTTACACTGTTATGCAAGCTGTGCACTTACTACTTTACATTGTAGCAAAGTGTCATTTCTTTAGTGTTGTCACATGAAAAGATATAATAAAATATTTACAAAAATGTGAAGGGTGTACTAACTTTTGTGAGATACTGTGTGTATATATATGTATATATATATATGCACATATATATATATATATATATATATTTTTTTTTTTTTTACTTGAATGTAATAAAAAATAGACAATCATTTGGAGTTTTTGCCATTAAGCATGTTCTGCTTAGTAGCTGGCTCTGAGAAAAGCAGAAAGGGCAAGAAGACAAGTGCTCAAAACAGCGCTGGATGACATACAGGTTTAATAAAGCAAGATCTTACAATACAGCTTACCTTCTCATAGCTGCTGTTATTAGTTAATCTCATACTAGTGTGGTAATATGGCGTTTTAGCTTGTATATTCGTGGTTTATATTTGTTGGGTTATAGATTAAATGGGTGGTTTTTCCTAAAACGTGGAAACCCCCTTAAAATGGTTTGTATTTCTGCAAGATATGATGGGTATGAGCATCAAAAGTAATCTGCTGACCCAATAAGACAAGGTGGTGAAATGATCAGCAAATGTATATAAAAATTGAAATTAAATTCTAACAGTTTGATGGCTATTAATGGTGACATGTAGAGAAGGGAAGGAGAGTCCAATGACAGAAAATGTTTGTGACAATACACACTGTATGCTGCAGGTATACATTGGTGGTTACATCTTTCAAATATATTGGACACAACAGCATATCAAAAAATCCAGACCCTAGATGGAAATACTTAGTTTCTGTCTCATTAAAGTAATATTAAATGTAAATTTAAAAACGCAAAGAACAAAACAAACATCTTATACTTACTTGCACTGTGCATGGTTTTGCACAGAGCAGGCCTGATTCTCCTCTTGTCGGGTCCCCAGCTGGTGATCTTGTATCTTTCTTTTCTCTGAGTGCCCCCATAGCAAGCCACTACCAGTAAGTACTATCCCCTGTGTTGATTAAAAAAAAAAAAGAAGAATTTAGGCTTTAAATCTGACAAAGGATAAACATAAGACTTCTAGAAACGGAACCTATGGTGTCAGCCATTTTAGTCTGTGGCAGAGACAAAGAGAAGCTGACTATGGTGGACTTCTGCTGAGATTACCTGAAAAAAGTCACATTTGTGTATTAGAAATTTTTCTTGAAATACAGTAGTTATCTCAAATATCTTAGGGTTAATTTATATGGCAGCTTAAACATAAGTTTACCTAACAGGAGTACAATTGTTCTTAATTCCCCTTTCACCCCCTACAAGTGTATCCCATTGATCTTCACTTGCATGAACACAAAGGGATAACATGCAGAGTATATAACAAAAAGTGCAGCGCTGGATATGAGGTCATTTCTGACGAAACGGCCGTAGGGTTGACACGCTCGTACCGACGGCGCATGCGCGGAGTTTCATTTTAAAGCTGAGTTTGTTCCTTGCAAGGAAAAGTTTTTTATGGATGCCAGTGTGGCGTTTTTTAATAAATGAAAGTTAAAACGCTCTATACTATTGGAGTTTTTCTCTTTCCTCTTGGATACCTTCATATCAGTGAGAGTTCTTTTTCCTGATTGGACTGCTGTCTGGAGGCCTATGGTGATCGCTTGCTGATCTACATCCATCATCCCAGATAAAGTTCCAGTCGCTGTGGAGTGAAAACCCCAAGCTGTTAGCTCTATGCCTCTGATCAGAGGCTGTCTGGTAAGCCTTTAATCTATACCAGGTGACAGGCGTTCAACACGGTGACAGTCACGGATTTATCTATATATAAAAAAGTCACATCTATTCGTTCCTTTGGACACTTTTTTTGTATTTTGGACTTTCTCAAAATATGTGGATGTAAAATTGGTATTAATCACGCACACATACCTTTACAGTGAAACACTTATTTATGTTATTGTTTATTTTATTTTATTTTTCACCATTTATGGATCACATATGAAAGTTGTCTGTCCTTCATTAGTAATACCAATTTTGGGTTTTGTATATATATCCAGCGCTGCACTTTTTGTTATATCTATTTAGTAGTGCCCTTATCAAGGTTATAGTGCTTAGCTGCAGGATATTCTTTCACAGGTTGTTATATTCACTTAGTTATTGTTTGCACACCTAGCGCAAATTTTTCCTTTAGAAACATAACATGCAGAGGAGTCTAGAGGCAGTTAAAAAAAGTCTGATGCCCAAAACAGCAGCTGTAAAAACGCCCAGTGTGCATGAGGCATGAAGGAAAATAATTGTGACTGGGAAGAATTTGATTATAATGTTAAAAATATCTTTTAATAAAAATATTTTGGAAGAAAAAGTAGTGCTTGGGAAAAATGTTCTAATCAGTCCACCTCTTCTTCAGCTAAAAAACACGTATAACCGACAGTGCGCATATTATTGCACATATTGTTCACCTTTTTTAGCACCCTGTTATGTATCAGATGCCCACCTTACCGCCTCCCTCTGTACACTGCCTTATTGTTTGACAGAATCTGTTTGTATACTTATGTTATGTATTATAAACTTCAATAAAAAGTATGAAAAATAAATAAATAAAAAACATTTATAGCATAGGTTCTTCACAGACCCAGCAAATATGACAAATGTCAAGTCATGCTTATGAATCATTTTAGTCCCTTTTGAGTAACTGAGTTCTAATTTTCTTGTTCTAGGCTGCTTGGGGATATTTATTTGCATACTACACCTAGGTAAATGAAACACAGAAATAGACTTAAAAACAACATAATAATGTTAGCAATACTTTAAAACAATTAATAATTCCAGCATTATATCTGCTTATTTTTCTGCTAGGGCACTCAATTATATTGTCACGTTGAGAAACTTGGATACATTCCCTATCTTCTTTGTTCATCTGTGTCCTGCTTATGATCAGCTGGGTGATAATTCTGGTCAGCTTCTGCTGAGCTGATCATCTGTTTCTGAAATACCCGCTAATTACGGTCTAATCTCCATTACACAGTTTCAATACAGTCTTTTCACAATAGGCTGTAGGGTTGCAGTCTTCCATCTGGGGTCTGAAACCACAAAAGGCTGCTTGGTAAAGATGCCTGTATAAAGGACACCTCAGGGACAGAGGAAGTATGTCACAGACACAAAAGGTCTTACCAATTCTTTTGTTTCAGAAAGCTGCCTTGAGCATGCTGTCATGACCCAAAGCACCAAGGAAGACAGGCTCCAATTTATTCTGGGGCAGATGGTTAACAAAGGCAAAATCTAAATAGGCAATAAAGAAGGGTCACTTCCTACACAAAAGATCATCTAAACCTTCAGTTCTTTGACACTAGTTTAATTACAAAATCTTATGTATACATTATGTTACTTATTCAAGACACATCAAAAAAATAAAAGTTAATTTTGTGTAAAAAGACACTAATTTCATTCTCGGATAGAATTTAAAAAACAGATTGAGATACACTTGGCTCATGAACTATTTAGTATATGGACTTGTCTTGGGGCAAATGGCCAAATTCTTTTCTGCATTCTTTATTTAAAAAACGTTTTCACAATTACAATAAGCAGAGAAACATAAAAATACACAAAATACATAGACCTAACCATCCATGTACAAATTCAGAAAGGGTACCATTAGGATACCATCATAAATCTACGTGTAGAAAATTCAACAGAGGTACAACATGAGAAAAGAAAGAGGGGGGGGGGAGGCGCAAAGGAGAAGGTGGGAGGAAGGGAGCAGGTGGGGCAGCACCACCAGTGGGAAGAGTAACAAGAGTACACCTATCGTCTAAAGAAATTAAAAATGGATTCAAGAACATCGAGGGTCGACGAGAGTGGAGCAGTGCAGGAGATTATCCTGCCAGAATCTTTTTGAATTCATCCACGAAAATTCAAGCCAATAAAACCACGTTTTAGTATACCTTACTAAAACTTAGCTCACTAGTCAGACCTTCCATTTGCCTAATGTCATCCAATTTAAGGATCCATTGCCATAGAATAGGCGAGTGCACCGACTTCCATAAAGATAGCAGTTATTAGGTGCTTCACCACCAATTTTTATATGTGGACAGTGGTATTTTACTGTGATGCAATAGGTAAAAGAATGATGTGAAAGGTAATGTTCTGTCAGTAAATTTTTTTGCGATCGCGTATACACCATTCCAAAAAGTGCTGAGAAAATGGCCACAATTTTGAGGATTGGAAATAGTACAGAACTTTCTGGTGGCCATTGTGACAGAGTTTTATATATTGTAGATGAGATTAATAAAATGGTGTAGGGAAATGTTTTTTACATAAAAGGCTTGGCTTCAAAGCCTAACTCAGCCTTTCTCAACCTTTTTACCTTGAGGGAATCCTTGAAATAATAATTAATGTTATTGATTGGTGTAGGCATAGCGCCACCAGGTTATGGTTTATTTTTTATTTATTTATTTCAGGTACTTATATAGCACCATCAATTTACGCAGCGCTTTACATATACATTGTACATTCACATCAGTCCCTACCCTCAAGGAGCTTACAATCTAAGGTCCCTAACTCTCATTCATACATACTAGGGACAATTTAGACAGGACCCAATTAGCCTACCAGCATGTCTTTGGAGTGTGGGAGGAAACCGGAGTACCCGGAGGAAACCCACGCAGACACAGGGAGAACATGCAAACTCCAGGCAGGTAGTGTCATGGTTGGGATTCAAACCAGCAACCCTTCTTACTGCTAGGCGAAAGTGCTATCCACTACACCACTGTGCCACCCACTGTGCTGCCCATGGTTATCGCTAGAACAGAGCCAATCATCAGTACTGTTGGAGGGTTTTCGTGGGCAGGTCAAATAATTTCCGCCTCTTATACACCCATTACTTGGCCCAACTCTGTAAAAGATGGATAGTGGCCTCACCCTCTTAGGGATATGAAGTTTCCCATCCCTTTGAGCCCCATCATAGGACATTCGGAATTTTTTCCAGGACAAAATGACATAATTTTCAGAACCTGGTTGGTGAGGGGCATCAAGAGAGCATCCCAGCTCTTAACGGGAGTTGGTTGGTGTAACTTTGCGGAACTTGCAGCCTCGCATGCAGTTCCTGAATTAAACCCCTGGTGCCTCCGTCAATGTGTGCATTTCCTTCATCCTCATCCTAAACCCAAACATTATCTTAGGAAATTGACACCTTTTGAAGAGACCTGTCAAACCACTGGAGACTTCTGATGCTCTATGTATTTCTCCTACCAAATCTTAGCAAATGCACACTCTTCCGAGGACCCTAAGTTTCTCAACAAGTGGGAAAGAGACCTATGACTTATTTTGTCAGAGAAACAAAGGAGCAGGTTTTTTTTTTTCTTTTTTGCCCACAAAGCATATCTGCAACACTTACAAAGAGATCTCCTACAAGCTGGTGACAAGATGGTACAGGCCCCCAGCAGTCCATGCCAAACTCTCCTTGTGCTGGCATTGTGACACCCAAACAGGCTCTCTTGTACACATATTTTGGGATTGCCCTGTCCTGTGCCACTTTTGGCGGTCAGTCCTAGATATCATTCAGCAGGTAACAGGTTTTGATCTGCCTGACAAACCAGAAGCAATATTACTACACCATACATCCACTAAATTGCTAGTAATACACCTCCTGAACGCCACCAAGGCATGTATCCTGAGTTTTTGAAAACACACCAGCCCACTGACTTTCAAACAGAAGGAGAGAGGACGCATGCCTTCCCCCCTCCCTCATCTCTCCCTCATCTCTTTTTTTTGTTTGTGCTTTTTTTATCTAATCAAATTCAGGTTCTCCTAGTTTGCTATACTCCTTACAAGGAGTTTGTTCCCCCCCATACCTCATGGTTCTCTGTGGCAGCAGTGGTCTTGCTGCAGAGGTCCGACATGCCTCCTTCATGTCAGAGTGCTCCAATCAGCAGGTAGCATGGGATTGGTGGATTGCAGAGTAATCAGTTTGGCTCAACAGGGAGTGTGTCAGACCTCTGCAGAGAAACCATTTCTTCTGCACTTTTCTACTCAGCTTGTGGTTTCTTTCTAAAGAAAACCAATTGCAATAATTTGCAACCCTTTGTTTTGATGCACCTGGAAATTATAGGGCTTTAGGCATGGGGATATCCAGCAAAGTGTGTTACTTCATCTTCATCAACTCTAATTTAAAGTGATTCTAAAAGGAAATATATTTTTTTAAATAACAGACATGTGATACTTACCTGCTTTGTGCAATGGTTTTGCACAGAGCAGCCCCAATCCTCTTTTTTTTTGGGTCCTGGCTCCTCCCCCCTGCTGTGTGCCCCCAATAGCAAGCCTCTTGCTATAGGGGCACTCGAGCAGGCTTGCTCCTGAGCCTTGCTCTGTGTGTCCATTATGTGTGTCCCCACCCCTGTTCTCTCCTCATTGTCTCACTGTTTGTGATTGACAGCAGCAGGAGCCAATGGCTCCCACTGCTGTGTGAACCAATGAGGAGAGAGATACCCGGGAAAGCCGCTGATCTCCTGCACATCGCTGGATCAAGATGGGGCTCAGGTAAGTATAAGGGGCAGCTGAGCTGCACCCAGAAGGCTTTTTACCCTAATGCAAAGAATGCATTAGGCCCCTTTCACACAAACTTTCCGCCCATCAGTTACGATAGAGGAGAGCAGAACTCAGTGAGTGGAGACGGACCTGTCATCCGCCTGCTCAGCAGGGATCAAGGAATCGATCCCCCGCTGAGCAAAGCATCCGTGTGAAAGAGCCCTATGGTAAAAAAACCTTGAGCCATTAGAACCACTGTAATTTTGTAAGTCGTTACATATGAGCTGCAGGTAGCACTAATAATGTTTTGTTGCTTATTAAACAAGAGCTGCAGACCAGGGGATAAGTGAATGAACACATTTGTCAGTTAAAACTAATTAACAACTTGAACTGCACTTTTTTCTAGAATCTGTTAAAAATAATAGCTGGCAAGATATTTTTATTTTCTTTGACTGGAGTAGAACTCGTGGCAATCTAGCACAATATGTGCTGTGAGAAGGTGCCCATTATAATCTTTCTGTTGAAAGTTAGAATTGTACAAAGTTTGAGATAGATACCATTTATAGTACACTTGTCCTGAAGGTAAGTGCAACCTGTTTTTCTGTTTTATCCACTCATTTCAGGTGTATGAGAAGTGACCTGCTGTGTATTTCAGTGGGATTGGCTAACCCTAAAAGCAGACACCACAAGGTTCCTGCACACACGTTTACAAATGTTAAAAGGTTCTGCTGTGTGTCTTTGCATTCATATTTAAAAAGGTTTTTCTTTTTGGTAATGCGTTGGGAGGAGGTTTTGACAGTGAGGGGGGGTTGGATTTTGTGTTATGATTCTAAAAAATCAACAAAATGTGTCCATTAGACATAGTTTTATGTATTACTAATTATATATAAACCGTGGCTAAATTTAATATAGTACTTATAGGGAGGAGAAACGAGCAGAGCTAGTGGTAGAAAGCTGATGAGGGCTTATTAGGAGAAATTAGCAATTATGGAAGGTTTTCTAACTCTCCCCTTGCTTTCTCCCATAGTACCTGGCTCTCAGGTCTGGATATCTGTCTGAATGGATGTAGGTATTCACAAGGTATTCACAATTCCCACTCACGTTTTTGTGTGGTCAATTTTCACACGATTCCACATGTTGCGCCTAGGGCAACCCATTCACTTTAATGGAAGGTAAATTGGGTATCTGACTTGTGCCCAAGTGGAACGAAGACCATGGAGATGCTCCTCTAATGCAGGAATACTCTGCGGAACAAATGAGGCAGGCAACAAGGAAGGTTGGAAACCATAGTTCGCCATAAACGGGACAAACGGGAAGATGAATTCAAGGCACTATTGTGAGCAAATTCCACCCACGGTAAGAGGTCTGACCAGTTGTTATGATGGTCAGAAATATAGCGAGGTAGGAATTGCTCCAAGGACTGATTGACTCCTTCTGCGGCCCCATTAGACTGCGGGTGATACGCAGAGGAGAAAGCAAGCTGAATACCCAACTGTGCACAAAAGGCTCGCCAGAACCGGGACACAAACTGACTACCCCTGTCTGAGACAATCACCTTAGGTAGCCCATGTAAGCGTAAGATCTCCTGAGCAAAAACAGAAGCCAGTTCCTTAGAAGTAGGCAACTTCTTGAGTGGAATACCATGCGACATTTTCGAGAACCCGTCAACCACCATAAGGATAACTGTGTTGCCCTGGGAGTTGGGTAACTCCACAATGAAATCCATAGATAGGTGGGTCCAGGGCCTCTCTCCATTGGGTATGGGTTGTAGGAGGCCCACTGGAAGGTGTCGTGGAGTCTCACTCTGAGCACACATGGAACAGGCAGCTATGAAGACGGTTATATCAGCACATAGACTAGGCCACCAGAATTGTTGGGAAATGGGCCAAAAGAGTGGTTTCTTCCCAGGGTGGCCAGCAGCCTTGGGAGAATGGTAAGTCTGGAGTGCGGCAGTACGGAGACTCTCAGGAACAAAGCAGCGGTCACAAGGTTTCTCAGGAGGAGCATCGACCTGAGCAGCAAGAATTTTGTCACCCAAAGGAGAAGTAAGACTGGTGTGAACCGTAGCCAGAATACGATCAGGAGGAATCACAGGAACTGGAACCAACTCCATCTTGGAAGTGGAGGAAACCTGTCGTGACAAGGCGTCAGCCCTTACATTCTTGGTACTGGGTAAGAATGAGACAATGTAATTAAAACTCGACAAGAAAAGAGCCCATTGCGCCCTTCTGGGAGAGAGGCGCTTAGCCTCAGAAGAGAATGTGAGATTCTTATGGTCAGTAAGAATGAGAACTGGCACAGTGGTACCTTCAAGGAGATGTCTCCATTATTTCAGGGCTAAAATGATCGCCAACAGCTCTCTGTCACCAATCTTGTAATTGCACTCTGCCGGAGACAATTTCTTGGAAAAGTAGCCACACGGATGCATAGCGCATAGGACATTGAGACAGAAGGGTGCCAACTCCAGTCTCGGAAGCATCAACTTCTAGGATAAAAGGCAACGTAGGATTAGGGTGTGTCAACACAGGAGCAGAAACAAAGGCCACCTTGAGACTCTCAAAGGCCTTAATGGACTCCGGAGACCAACTCTGTGGGTTGCCTTCTTTCCTGGTCATATAAGTCAGGGGCTTGATGAGAAGTTACGAATAAACTTCCCACAATAGTTGGCAAAGCCAAGAAAACGCTGCAGAGGACGTAAACCCATGGGTCGAAGCCACTGTAGGATCGCTGAAAGTTTCTCTGGGTCCATCGAAAAACCAGCAGTGGAAATGACATAGCCCAGGAATTTCACCTGTTCACAATTTACAATAGAGATTGTTCTCTCGTAGTCTCTGAAGCATACGACAGACATCTGTGTGGTGGCCCTACAGGGACAGGGAAAATATGAGCATATCGTCGAGATAAACCACCACACATAACTGCAACAAATCTTGGAGGACATCGTTAATGAACTCCTGAAAAACTGCCGGAGCATTACAAAGGCCAAAAGGCATTATGAGATACTCATAATGACCTGATCTGGTATTAAACGCAGTTTTCCACTCGTCGCCCTCCTTAATCCTGGTGAGATTGCATGCCCCTCTCAAATCAAGCTTCGTGAAAACCGTTGCTCCCTTGAGGTGGTCAAATAACTCCGTAATCAATGGAATGGGATAGGCATTCTTAATCGTGAAATGATTGAGAACCCTATAATTGATACAAGGTCTCAGTTTACCACTCTTCTTCTTCACAAAAAAGAAACCAGCACCAGGATTTGCGGATGAAACCACGAGAAAGAGCGTCTGCAACATACTCCTCCATGGCCTTATCCTCCAAGACCGACAAAGGGTAAGCCCCGCCACGAGGGGGTATGGCACCAGGTTGAAGGTCAATTGCGCAATCATACGACCAGTGTGGAGGGAAAGTACTGGCTTGACCTTTGTCAAAGACATCGCTAAAATCGCAGTACTCCTCTGGCAGGGAGGAGAGTGAAGAGGTGCACAGGACCTTGGCTGCCTTCTGGAAGCATCTCTCACTGCACTGTGGCGACCAGGACAGAACCTCAGCATGAAGCCAATCAAAAGAAGGGTTGTGCCTCTGTAACCAAGGATAACCAATAACCAGCGGAAACTTAGGTGAGGAAATAACTTGGAATTGGATTATCTCATGGTGAAGGGCCCCTATGGCCAAGGACAACGGAACAGTCTCATGAGTCACATGGACAGGCTGTAGAGGTCTCCCGTCAAGAGCCTCAATGGCAAGTGTAGTGTCACACAGCTGCAGTGGAATCCAGTGCTTGGATACAAAGGCAGAATCAATGAACAGGCCTGCAGCCCCAGAGTCGATTAGAGTCTATATCTCGACGGATGACTCAGCCAAAGACAGGGTAACCAAAACCAGGGGCTTATCTTTCTGGGAAACTGGAGACGAAACAACGCCAGCTAAGGTCTGTCCGTGACAGGACCTCAAGGTTTGGGTGTTCCCTGGATGGGTAGGACAAGACTTCAAAAAGTGACCAGCCTGGCCACAATAAAGGCACAATCCTCTCTCCTCCTAAGGGCTCTCTCATCCGCAGAGAGACACGTAAAGCCCAAGTGCATGGGTTCATCTTCACAGACTGACTCGGTACCAGGAGGCATGGGAGGTGAGGGAGGCAAGGGTGGGACTGCAATGCTCGGAGACAAATGTACAGGAGGCTTCTGCCAGCACTCCTTAAAAGAGAGTCTTTCTCTAAGTCTGAAGTCAATGAGGATGACAAATGTGATCAACCTCTCCAGCTCAGTGGGTATATCTCGGGCTGCTATCTCATCCTTGATGGAATCTGAGAGACCATGAGAAAAAGCAGCCACGAGGGGTTCATTGTTCCAAGCAACCTCTGCTGCCAGAGTACGGAATTCAATGGTGTAATCGGCAACAGTTCTCGTACTCTGTTTGATGGACACGAGGCTCTTGGCAGCAGAAGCGGAGCATGCGGGAATGCCAAATACCCTTTTGAAGGAAGCCACAAATTCTGAGTAACTCAAGATGACGGGTTTTTGCGTCTCCCATAGAGGGTTTGCCCAGGCCAAGGCTCTCTCAGAAAGCAAAGATATCATGAAACCTACTTTGCTTCTGTCCATGGGAAACGCCTGGGGCAGCATCTCAAAGTATACCTCAACCTGGTTGAGAAACACAGGTTGTACTGGAGCAGCCATAGTGGAAGATTCCAGGTGAGCCATGCGACTCAGGAGCGTTTGTAACGCCAAGGCAAACTGATCCATGCGGTGATCCTGGTCATCCAATCTGGAAAAAATATTACCAACAAGTGGACTGACAAGTGGACTGACTGCATCTTTTGAATTCATGGCCTTCGCCTACTGTCAGAAACCATGAATCAGACCGAGACAGAAGTACAGTTAATCACACTTGTTTAATAATAATAATAATAATAATAATAATAATATAAACAGAGTAAGCGTAGTCAATACATAGCCAGAGTTCAGTAACCAGATCGGGTAGTCAGCCAATGCCAATGTCAGAGAGCCAGAGATCAACGTAGTAGTACAGCAAGCAGGATCAGGAGCCAGAAGGGACGTCAGCTGAGCAAGTCTTCAACGGGAATGCAGGAGAAAGTCTCTGAGATGTGACCAAAGGCAAAGGTAGAGATGAAGTGAGCTGGACGGCTTTAAGCAGGCATAGGACACACCCCTTGCCATGCCCCCTTAAAGTAGAATTGTACAAAAAAACAAGATTGGTTAAACTCACATGTGCTTTTTTTTTACCACTACTATTCCTTTATATTGGCTTTTGGAATTTACAAATGCAGCAATTTAGAAATCAGATGAAAGGTTTAGCACTGGAAAACACTTTTTGATAGATAAAAAGTGCATTTTAAATACATCTGTATAGATCAGACCAAAATGAGGAACAAATGAGGAGGAATGAGGGACAGAGGGACATTGCTCGAAATCAGGGGCAATCCCTCGAAATCAGGGACAGTTGGGAGCTATGGTTCTACTGTGTCCCACAGGCTCCTCGCACGATCCGGGTTGCTGGGAAAGGTTCTGGTGTGATGTTGTGCTGAATAGCTGTACATTCAGGAAAACCAGGAAGTAGTCAGCTCCATGCTGTCCAGCTTGAACCGGAAGAGGAAATTATGTCACCAGCAGAGGGCGGGAGGAAGGGGTCAGGACTGTCTCTGTGGAATGAAAGGCTACACGCTCACAGCTCCTTCTACTAGCCAGTTGTTCTCTAGAGGAGAGCATCATTAAATACACTCTCCTGGGCATGACATCCGCAGCCGTAGAACTACAACGGTCAACGTAACAAAGGCAATGGGATGAAGGAATTTCAGAAAAAGAGTAGATTATAAATAGTTGGGCTTACAAAGGTTGACAGCTGATGCAAAACAGAGCACATATTGAGTTAAAAATATAATCCTTTATTTTAGTAGTAGATTGCCAAGCAAGAAAATGTAACACTTAATTGAACATCATTTATTTTCCTAAAGTGTTGTTTATCATAAAAATGCATTTTCTAAATACGGTATTTATTTTCATCTCCTACAGCCCCTTTGAAGCCACTTCATACTTACATTCACTCCAGCAATGGCTACATGGCATTTCTTAAAGTGGGTTTCCTGATGGGGACAAAAGTGGACCACCTATGTGCAATGTACAGTATATAGAAATGACCACTTGTAGTCTCCATGGGAAGCCTGTGGGACAGGTTGAGAAATCAGGTATACAATTGGGAGACATGGGCAGGGTTAGGGAAATAAGGACAGGTGTATAGGAAGTGCCTGAACAAGGACTTTCATGGCTGGATCGCCAGATTTTTTAATGCTGCAGATTTAAAAATATTGATAAATACTTGTAAAATTATATGAACATATCACATTTATAGGAGAATTAAAGCAAATCTTAACTGTATCTGAGCACCACAAACTGAAAACGCTATTTAATTAATTTTTAATATTCACCCATCCATCCCCATGTCCCCATGCTTTATTATGTTGAGAAACTTTGAACCCCCCACACCCCCCTAGCATTTATAGCCACAGCCATCTTAAATAAGGTAAATGATTCATGTAGCATTTTCATCCTGGAATCCATCTGTCCTCAGCTTGGACATGCAGGCGGGGGGAGGGGGGTGATTAGCTGAGAAAGCCCCTCCTTCCCTCCTCCCAGATGTAGGAAAAAATAACATGACCCATGAAGACTCCTGGGATGTATGACATATTTTTGCCTAGACCAAAAACCAGAAAGCAAATGAAGAAATGTAAAAAAAATAAAAGGTTGAAACAAGTAAATGTATCAAAACTTGCTATCTATTTACTAAGGCTACTAAGGGTTCAAAATAGTTAATGTTGATTTAGAGAGTTTATTTCTGCCTTAATGATTGGGTTTACTACTTTATCTGCACTGATTTGACGAATGACCACTAGAGGGTGAGCCTTACAATATACATTTATTTATTTTTATTTCATTACAATCTAAGGTCCCTAACTCACATTCATACATACACATACTAGGGCTAATTTAAACAGGCCAATTTAAATTAACCTACCAGCAACATGTCTTTGTAGTGTGGAAGGAACCTGGAGGAAACTCACGCAGGCACAGGGAGAACATGCAAACTCCGTGCAGGTAGTACCGTGGTTGGCATTCAAACCAACGGCCCCGGTACTGCTAGCCGAAGTGTTAACCACTTAGCCACTGTGCTGCACATATAAAATACTCTCAAAAATATGGCAGAACAACTATGTAAAAAAGTAAAAGTCATGTCAAAAACTGTTTTCAAATTATGGATCCCCATAGGTATTAAAAATACAGTAGGCATTCACTAAATATTCACTTTCTTTTAATATCATGGGTAAATATATAACATCAAATAGGCATTTTGTCAACTATATACAGATATAAAGGTGATTTATCTGTTGGATGTCGGTGCTGCGGTAAAGAAAGCATAAATAATAGCACAAAAGAAATGACGTACTATTCCACTTCATCCACACTCCAGGCACATAAAAATGCAAGCTAATGTGCTTCCCTGTTGTAAATTTAATTGGAAGAAATTATACATAACTAAGGCTAAAGGAAAACAAATGACACCTTCAAATAATTTACTCCAACCTTAATGTACATTTTGGAAGCCTGATTATTTAATGGCATATCTTTTATTTACTCCTTGACAGGTAATTGATGTTTTTAAATGGGTTAAAGAATAAAAAGTCTATAAATGCAGCAGTGAATATATTAGTTCACACATGCGGACAACTTAAGCACACATTTGCTTACACAGCTATATATTTTTTTACAATGAGAACACTGCAAACTAAACAACATGTCAAAGAAAGGGAAAATATTTCATCATGTTACAAAGCAGAAATCTACGTGAGTGTAAGCTTATAAAAATTATTTACTCAAAGAAGCACTCTGTCCTAGACAAAAAATGTATATGAATTTTAATGGTGGGGTTGTTTAGATCTCTAAATACAATTAACAACTTTGTCATGGTTTCTGAAGCTAAGAGGGTTGTTATATGTAATGAGAAGATCTCCTGAACCCCTAGATGGCAGCCATTGTCCAACCAAAATGTTTTTGTGGTTTGAGTGGAGTGGGAAAAGGTTGGAACTTCTGTCAGTTGGAACTATAAAAAAAGACATATATATGAGTATGGGGTGGGGCTTAGGCCATGCAGGTTTTCTAAAGACGCCATGAGTTGTGCCAGAGTGGTTCATCCAGCATCTGGTGATACTCCTTTTTTAAGGAGTTAATCACCATATCAGGTGTGTCAGTACCTGAATTAGGTGAACCACGCTCTCCAGACTCTCTCCCCAATCTCTCAGGGGAATGTTCATGCCATTATATTTGAGTATTAGTTCAAAAGTCGCTCCCAAAGGTACCATGATAACAACCTGGGCCACGCCTGTGCTTGAGGATGGATTTTCTATATCCTCTCGACTGAGCCAAAATGTGAACAGGGCTTACACCACCATACACAAAAGTGGCAGGAGTCAACACACGTTGGTACTTAAACATTACTTTATAGTGTAGAAATTGAATGATCACAATATCAATATCATGTGAGACTATAGACCAGAGAATGTCTGTGGAGTACTTCCCTAGCAGGAGGTATCCAAATTATTGTGTGGACCTGAGATGCCCAAGCTGATGTCTAGCTGATGGTGGGAGACAGTTCAAGAGGCTGGTAGAAGAGAAACCTTGTATTAGGAAACCTTTTCTTTCCCTCCTGATTAGGTACACCATCCTAATACTGTTCCTACAATCTTAATAATAAACAAGATTCTGTTCCTGACCCACCTCCACACTGCAGACATACAACGAATGATGCAGAAACTGCTTTTTAAGCACTTCTATGTCAAGATGGCTTCTCAAATATCGCAGGATTTTTATATCCAATAGGAAATGCTGGCCTACCCAAGATGGTTATCAGGACCCCTTAATTGGGGACAAATGAGATAAATACTCTTGTCACATTAGCAGTGTCATTCATTGTTAACCCCCCTAGCGGTATTCCAGAGTCTGGCTCGAGGTGGATTTTCAATACCAAAAGCGGTATCCCCTAGCCAGACTCGGGATCACATCGCAGGATCCATGTAGAGGATACTTACCTTGTCCCCTGGATCCTGTGATGTCTCCCCGCTGTGATCTGTGAGCCGCAGTGTCTCGCTCGATTCACAGTGCCAAGCTCCGTTCCCTGCGAGCGTTGTGACGCACAGGGACGGAGTTCGGCACCAAATTCAAAAAGTAAAACACACAGTATAGATACAGTATACTGTAATCTTACAGATTACAGTACTGTATCAAATAATTACACATCCCCTTTGTCCCTAGTGGTCTGCCCAGTGTCCTGCATGCAGTTTTACATTATAAAAACTGTTTTTTCTGCCTGGAAACTGGAGATTGTCCATAGCAACCAAAACTGTCCCTTTACATCAAAAGTGGCTTTAGACCAGCTAGAAAACAGCGATAATAAATTAGAATCACTTGCAGAATTGAGTGATAGTGATTTGTAGAGAAATCCGTCATCAAACACTAAAAGTAACAAAAGCGACAATTCTGCAACTGAGCAAATTTCAGTGTTTCTGATTTGATTACATTATTGAATAATTTTTATTATTATTATATTATTATTTGGTATAATTATTTTTAGTTATTTATTATATTATAATTTTTAATTTTGTTTTTCAAACTTTATCATACCCGGGATGTCTACTGGACTCTTGTTTGGACAGATTTAAGTGAATTATTCCTAAGAATTACAGGCCTACAATATAAAACGCCAAATTTCTGTGCAAAATAATTGTACCGCTTTCAGCACCTAAAATCTGAAATAATCATACCGCCAGGGAGGTTAATGGTACCCCGAATGCTGCAAGCAAGACACGCGGTTTTGTATGCACAGTAAAAAAAAAACACTCAAAGCTCAAAAAGATACTTGAGCTTGTCACATTTAGGGCAGCCCTTTGACATTAATTGCTGCCCTTTGCACAAGGCATAACAAAATGTGTAAAAACACACTTATGTGCAACACTCTGCAGTAGTGTGAATTGGATCTGAACGATTTTCTCTTATTTCCTCTTACATCTTCAGGACAAAAAAAGTGAAGAAAAAATCTCCCCAGTTGGACACAGAAAGAAAAAAATGACTTAATAGGGATTTTAACCCTTCCAGTCTTTATACAAAATTTTAAAAAACTCTTTCATTAACACTTTAATTTTTGAAAGTTGGCAGGTACAGATGCATAATTATAGAACAGAAGTCTAAATTAACGAATAACCCTTCTGTTTTGGATTTACCTGGATTTACAACAAATGGCTCATGCCGTTTATATTTTTTCTAACCATGTAAGTGGCTGAAACAACCTTAGTATTTAGAATAAGTCAGCAAATTCATTTTTTTTGGGCTAGGGATATCAATTCTCTGTCCGACATGGTCCAGAAAAACTGTGACATTGAAGAAGGAGCAGTGGACTAGTAGGGGCCGTTTATGTTAATAAAGTAGAACCATCGGTGTCCCATTAGGGAGTTTTTGCTTCACTTTCTGTCCCATAGCCAATATAGTAAGTGAGCAGAGATCCATCATTTAGTTACACTTCAATATATTTGGCTAAATTATTAGTACTCTTGCCTTGCAGCACTGGGTCCTTGGACGGAATCCCACCTGGAACTATCTGCATGGTGTTTGTATTGGTTTCCTTTCACTGTCCAAAAACATATTGTCGAGTTATATAGCTATCACCCAAAACTGGCTCTAGTTTGTGTTTTCGTCCAGTAGGGATATAAGATTGTAAGCCTCTCAGGGGGATACAAACTAGCGTGAAATGGCTCTGGATGAACTTTGTAAACTTTTATGTTACATGTAGGGTTTTGTAAAAACTGGTTTGTTGATCTGTTAAAGAAATATCAGTGTTCATTTATCCCGGTTGGGCAATCCAGTTCTAATAGAAAGCTCTTTGAGCAGCAAGATTTACTATTGTGTGCTTCCAATATTGTGATATATACAATTTTACCTTAGTGCACAGACATACAGTAGGCACTGTAGTTCTAATAAGGCAATTCAACGTCTTGATTTAACAATTTGGCTAACTGTCAATTCTCTGTCTCCAGGCTCAACACTGGACAGTGAGGCCTGGTTCACACCTATACATTTTTTAGTGCATTGTCAGTTTTGCAGAAACACACTACAGTCCATTTAACATGATTTCCTATGGGTCACGTTCACATCTGTGCATTTTATGGAAAGGAGCAGGGACTTTTTTCTGGTTCTTGGTTCCATAGACTTCAATGGATCAAAAACGTGTATTGAAAAACACAAAATGCACCTGGGATATGCAAACTGCAACCTGCATAGGTGTGAACCAGGACTTAGGCTCGATTCACACCTATGCATGTTGCTTTTGGGCGTTTTTGGAGGTTTTTTTTTCATGCTTGCCACGTTTTTGAGCAGCGTTTTTGCTGCGATTTGCATTTTGCGTTTTTTTTTTTTACAGTTTTTTTTTACAGTCTAAAAAAAAAAATTTAAAAAAAAAAAAAACGGCAAAAACGCATCAAAAACGCTGCAAAAACGGTGCACTTGCGTTTTTGATGCTTGTCCATTGAAATCCATTACATGCAAAACGCTGCTTTTTGCATGAAAAAAAGTCCCCGACCCTTTCCAAAAATGCAGAGAAACAAAAAGGCATTGATGTGAACATGTTCCATAGGAACCCATGTTAAAAATTTCCCGTGCATTTCTGCAAAATGCAAAATGCATCAAAAAACGCGCTAGTGTGAATCGAGCCTAAGGCTCGATTCACACCTATGCATGTTGCTTTTGAGCGTTTTTGGAGGTTTTTTTTTCATGCTTGCCACGTTTTTGAGCAGCGTTTTTGCCGCGATTTTGCCGCGATTTGCGTTTTTTTTTTTTTTTTTTTTTTACAATTTTTTTTTACAGTCTAAAAAAAAATTTTAAAAAAATTAAAAAAAAAAAAAAAAACGGCAAAAACGCATCAAAAACGCATCAAAAACGCTGCAAAAACGCTGCAAAAACGGTGTACTTGCGTTTTTGATGCTTGTCCATTGAAATCCATTACATGCAAAACGCTGCTTTTTGCATGAAAAAAAGTCCCCGACCCTTTCCAAAAATGCAGAGAAACAAAAAAGCATTGATGTGAACATGTTCCATAGGAACCCATGTTAAAAAATTCCCGTGCAGTTCTGCAAAATGCAAAATGCATCAAAAAACACGCTAGTGTGAATGGAGCCTAAGATCTAACTAAGGCTGGATTCACACCTATGCATTTTTAGTGCTTTTTGCATTTTGCAGATTTGCACTACAGAACGTGTTCCATAAGAAACCATGTTAAATGGACTGTAGTGCAAATCTGCAAAATGCAAAAAGAACTAAAAATGCATAGGTGTGAATCCAGCCTAAGAGGTGTGTGCATCACAATAGAAAGTGACCAAAATTACACATTTTTGCCAGGGATACACTTACATACACTGAGCAAAATTATAAACGCAACACTTTTGTGTTTGCCCCTATTTATCATGAGCTAAACTCAAAGATTAATGACTTTTTCTATGTACACAAAGGCCTATTTTTCTCAAATATTGTTCGCAAATCTGTGTTAGTGAGCACTCCTCCTTTGCCAAGATAATCCATCCACCTCACAGGTGAGGCATATCCAGATGCCGATTAGACAGCATTATTCTTGCACAGGTGTGCCTTAGGCTGGCCACAATAAGACCTCTTTCACACTGGGGCGTCGGGGCCATATTATTTTTAGCAGCACTTTACCGTCGTTTTTGCATGGGTTTTTCTGCCATTAGCGGGGCGGTTTTAACCCCAGCTAGTGGCCGAAAAAGGGTTAAAATGACCCGCAAAGCGCCGCTGTAGCGGCGCTTTGCCGGCGGTTCTGCAGAGGTGCCCATTCAGTTCAATGGGCAGTTTACCACTCCAAAGATGCTACTAGCAGGACTTTTTATAGCGTCCTGCCAGCGCACAGCTCCAGTGTGAAAGCTCTCCGGAGAGACAGAAGAGGCGCTTTACAGGTGCTATGCAGACGCTATTTTTAGCACTGTAGCACCTGTAATGCGCCTCAGTGTGAAAAGGGTCTAAAAGGCCACTCTAAAATGTGCAGTTTTACTGTATGGGGGGGGGGTCCGAAAAACATTCAGTATCTGGTGTGACCACCATTTGTCTCAGGCAGTGCAGCACATCTCCTTCACATAGATTTGATCAAGTTGTTGATTGTGGCCTGTGGAATGTTGGTCCATTCCTTTTCAATGGCTGTGCGAGGTTGCTGGATATTGGCAAGAACTGGAACATGCTGTCGTATACGCTGATCCAGAGCATCTGAAAATGCTCAATTAGTGACATGTCCGGTGAGTATGCTCACCATGCAAGAACTGGGATGTTTTCAGCTTCCAGGAATTGTGTACAGATCCTTGCACCATGGGGTGTGCATTATCATGCTGCAACATGAGGTGATGGTCGTGGATGAATGGCACAACAATGGGCCTCAGGATCTCGTCACGGTATCTCTATGCATTTAAAATACCATCAATAAAATTCACCTGTGTTCATTGTCTATAGCATATGCCTGCCCATACCACAACCTCACCGCCACCATGGGCCACTCGATCCACAACGTTGACATCAGCAAACATGCACCCACACAACACTATACACACTGTCTGCCATCTGCCCTGTACAGTGAAAACCGGGATTCATCCGTGAAGAGAACACCTCTCCAAAGTATCAGATGCCATTGAATATGAGCATTTGCCCACTCAAGTCGGTTACAACGACAAACTGCATTTAGGTCGAGACCCCGATGAGGACGACGAGCATGCAGATGAGCTTCCCTGAGACGGTTTCTGACAGTTTGTGCAGAAATTCTTTGGTTATGCAAACCAATTGTTGCAGCAGCTGTCCGGGTGGCTGGTCTCAGATGATCTTGGAGATGAAGATCCTGGATGTGGAGGTCCTGGGCTGGTGTGGTTACACATGGTCTGCGGTTATGAGGCCGGTTGGATGTACTGCCAAATTCTCTGAAACGCCTTTGGAGATGGCTTATGGTAGAGAAATGAACATTCAATTAAAGGGCAACAGCTCTGGTGGACATTCCTGCAGTCAGCATGCCAATTGCACGCTCCCTCAAAACTTGCGACATCTGTGGCATTATTCTGTGTGATAAAACTGCACATTTTAGAGTGACCTTTTAGGCCTGATTCGCACCTATGCATTTCTAGTGCTTTTTGCATTTTGCAGATTTACACTACAGTCAATCTAACATGGTTTCCTATGGAACACGTTCTGTGGTGCAAATCTGCAAAATGCAAAAAGCACTAAAATTGCATAGATGTGAATCAGGCCTTATTGTGGCCAGCCTAAGGCACACCTGTGCAATAATCATGCTGTCTAATCAGCATCTTGATATGCCACACCTGTGAGATGGATGGATTTTCTCGGCAAAGGAGAAGTGCTCACTAACACAGATTTTAGACAGATTTGTGAATAAAATTTGAGAGAAATAGGCCTTTTGTGTACATAGAAAAAGTTGTAGATCTTTGCGTTCAGCTCATGATAAATAGGGGCAAACACAAAAGTGTTGCGTTTATAATTTTGCTCAGTGTAGATTTCAGCAGCATATTCAGTTTTTTGCTCGAATTTCCACTTTAATTTTTCAGCAAGTGTAACAGGAATTTTTTAATTAAGAAGTTGACCATCTTAAGTTATCTATAGGAAACAGATTTTACTTTATTTTTGTCTAAAGACTGTTTTAAAAAATAAAATTTACAGAAGCCCTAGCTGATTATTATAAGTGATGCTTCAGATCTCTGGCCATCGGTTGTGATAACTAGGCCATCTTTTGAGCCTGTAGGAGGGCGTTAATTCACCTTTGTTGGAAGCAGTGGGTTTTGTTGAGCAATCTGTTGGGCAAGGCTGGTTCTCAGGGAGATATCTTCCAATCAATGAGCAGCTTCTTTCTCTATGTGGGGTGAGCCATTTAGATTTATCTCAAAATGTGAAATAGATATAATAGATTGACATTTTGATGCATGCTCTCCAGTTTCACAAAGGAATTGTTTTAAATAATGTGTTTAGTCAATGTGTAAGCATTGCTGAAAGCTGACCATACTGTAGTAGAATTCTGTTAGAAAATTTTAAGAACATTTGTTCAATTTTCTAATTGTTAGTGGAGTCAAAACAATGTTCATTTTCTATCACACTGAGGAGAAAATTTGAAACAGCGAGGTCCAATTTTTTTTAGCTATTGAATTAATTTCTAACAGTGTATGTTGTTTTCATTTGAGAAAGTCCATTCACTCCAAAAATGTAATGTTACATATAAACATAAGTACTTTCAAATGACATTTGTCAAGTCATCAAATGTACTGTACTGAAATTTCATATGAACGTTTGTATGAATGTTCATTTGAAAATCTACTAGTGTATGAAAATGAGGGGAGGGTATTTTTTTAATAAACAAGCACTAGACTAAAATGTGGGCATATTCTTCACAATACAATTTTTGGATGTTTTTTTTTTTTTTTTTTATAGCTAGCTACCTACAAATATACAATTATTCATTATATGTATAACATTTTGAAACTGCAGCTGTGTTACATTAATACTCAAGTTTGGGCTTAATACAGTTTCCATTGATTTCCCCATTATCATAAAGTGACATGGTTTTGCTTTTTTGACACTAGATCAACCGTATGTGTTGTATTGTGAAAAGAAAATCACACACCAGGAAAACTAGTGAACACACAGAAGTTTTTTTTCATTCTAACCCAGTAAGCCGAATGCACAGACCGGTGCATGCTGGGTCAGTGACATCACAAGGGGCGGGACCACCAGGAGACGTAGCCAGGTGGCCCCTCTCCTTACCAATTAAAGAAATGTTAGATGGTGTAGCCTGCAGTAGGCGGCCAGCCTTCATCGATGGCGGGAACATTTTTTATTTCTTATTTGGGTGCGGCATGGTTGACGATGAATTTATACCAGAGGACATTATTATTTTATTTTTTAATAAAGGAATTGTCAAAAACTGTGTGTGTGTTTTTATTACTTTGTGACAGTTTTTTGGTGAATGGGTAGGGGTACTATGTACCCAATACACATTCACATATTATTATTATTATTATTCAGGATTTATATAGCGCCAACAGTTTACGCAGCGCTTTACAATATAAAAGGGAGACAATACAGTTATAATACAATAAAATACAAGAGGATTAAGAGGGCCCTGCTCAGAATCTAATAACATATGGGGACCCCTTCCTAAATGGGGCTTCCAGATTCCAATGAGCCCCCTGCCACGGTTGTGGGGATGAGGCCCTTGTCCCCATCAACATGGGGACAAGGTGCTTTAGGGTGGGGGAGGCAGAGCCCCCCCTGCCCCAAACTCCTCACCCATATTGAGGGCATGTGGCCTGGTAGGCTTCATGATGAGGGGGCGCTCGCTCGTCCCCCCGTTTCCTAAACTGCCGGGCTGCATGCTCGGATAAGGGTCTGGTATAGATTTTGGGGGGACCCCACGCTGTTTTTTTTTCAACATTTTTCATTGTCAGCTGATAAATCATTGGTTGTCAGGGACGCGGCAGCCGGCTTCCCGGCCGTTTCTTAGCAACCAGCTCAATGCGGTAGTTACCGCTAAATCTGACAAATACCGCATTCAGTATTTAATGCAAAATTCTTAATGGGTTGAACACTTGCACAATTTTTACCACGCTGTATAAGCTGCTGTTCAAATTGACTTCTATGTCATCTGTAAAATTCTATACAATTCTATACAACAATTAAAATCATCTTGGACTTGTTTATGCATTTTTGATCTGGTGCTAGTTTCTGTATGTAGATTGTCATTCAGGGCTGGAGTTCATGGAATACGTTTAGGAGAATATCATAATTCTTTAAGGCTAAGTTTACAGTAACTTCAAAAGCAGGCATTTCATGAGCATTTTTGATGCTCCATGAACGCCTACAAAAAACTGTGTGCATTGAAGCGCCCAGTGTTTTTCACATAGTGTTGCGTCAAAATGAACCTGAAGTGTGTCGTTTGCCAGGCTTTGCTGACCCACTCCCCCCCCCCCCCAATGCTTCCATTGATGTCAATGTAAACACGCTACAAAGGCACTGCAAATGTAACACGCCCCAATGGCATTTATAGCCATATGTGTTGTGATTATAATGAGTTACTAGCCGAGATGATAATACACAAATCCATACAATGAAAAAAAAAAACACAATGCAGAGGGGGGGCCTGGAAAGTGGTTTTTAACACTATGCAAATATATCAAAAACTTGTAAAAAATATGCTGTTAATGCGTCTTAACGCATTAGGTGTGTTAATGGGTGCTCAAATTACTTTGCATGCCTTAATGAAAATACTACATATGAACAGTAATTAGGCTTATTAGCAAAATATGCCAAGTACACCTTACATCATGCAAATAATTGTAATGTAGATTGTTGTTATAAGCACTGGCTAAGACTTGCAGCCATGTCATTCTTCCCTTATGTTCAGGGAGCACATGTGCTATAAAGTCTAGCAAGCTACAAATTGTCCGCACAGAATACAAATGAATCTTGAGTGATTGTTTTGGATAGAAAATCCCAGAGCACCTGCTCCTGAAGCCATAGAAAGTCAACTTAAACGAAGCAATTGTGTGAAGTGAACTGCAAGGAGAGAGAAAAGAAAACCCAGCCAGATGAAAAAAGACTGTAGTTCAAGGAACAAATGAATACACAAATGCCAAAGAGTAGCGTTAATGCTAAGAAAAAACAAAACAAAAAAACGCTGGAACATTTTTAAAGCCCTCTCAGAATGGTGATGGTATTGTATTGTGTTGTGGTGATCAGGTGGCTGCTTTGTATGCTTCAGCTATACACAGGGGTAAGGATGAGCTCCGGCGTGTTCGCATGGCGCACGTGCCGAGCCCGCCAGGAAGTCGGCACGGCGCAGCGCTAATCACAGGCAGGGAGACATTTCCCGATCTCTGCAGCCGCACATCGGGAAATGTCTCACTGCTTGTGATTAGCGCTGCGCCGTGCCGACTTCCTGGCGGGCTCGGCACGTGCGCCATGCGAACACGCCGGAGCTCATCCCTACACAGGGGAGAGGCAGGGCCATTTTAATAAAGGGCAAAAATTGGCATTTGATTTTGGCCAGTCAATTATTAGACCTGATGGCTGATGTCATCTTTTAGCATATAGCTAAGCCCCATGCCGGCCTATAGAAGCAAGGAACCACTTGCACAATGGCTTTAATTTACTTTAGAGAAATAGGCTGTTTACTTTGCAAGGGAAATTTCCCCTTAGCTTAGTGAATGTAGTGAAAATTCACCTTGCAAAGACTACCCAATAACACGCAAGGAAAAATATGTTTATTTTTTCTTGCATGTGATTTTGTTTTCTTTACAAAGTGAATTTTCACTACAAGTGTTGGTTCACATTAGTGCGGTCCATGCGTCCTGCATTTTGCTCTGGCACAGCAGCCCATTCATTTGAATGAGCAGCTGTGCCGTGTGAAACGCACAAAAAAAGTGCATGCACCTTTTTAAAACACAGCCACAGGGAAACCGCATGGTCTTTTTGACCATGCGGTTTCATTGCAGTTCCCACAGCTGCGATCATGCTGAAATGTGGGGGGGGGGGCATTCAGAATAAATAGCAGCCCTGTGCATCTCGCAAGAGCAGTGCGT
The DNA here is from genome assembly GCF_042186555.1 of Aquarana catesbeiana. Lineage (NCBI taxonomy): Eukaryota > Metazoa > Chordata > Amphibia > Anura > Ranidae > Aquarana > Aquarana catesbeiana. Next base: position 172,318,231 of record NC_133327.1, on the reverse strand, counting down.
TTCGGCTGTGATTATCGATGCGATACCCGCAACCGGAATACATGGCCCATGGTAGTGTGAACCCAGCCTATGCTAAGGGAAGATTTACCTAGCAAAGTAAACAGCCTATTTGTCTTTGGTAAATCAACTCATATGTACTTGTTACCCATTGCAATGATACAAATGTTACTATTTGCTTTCTCACTCAAGGGGAGAATCTGACATAGGAAATGTAGTGCTGGTTGTGTATAGCAGGGTCATGATTACCCTGAGGTACTACATGCTATGAATAGCAGTGACATCACTGTTTTAGGGTACAATATAGGGGATGTGGTTGTTACTGGGAGTGGCTGCCTGTGTATAGTAAGGATATGATTATCCTGGGTTACCGACTGTGTTTCCATGGCTGTTCTGGGGTTAGGGTTGCCACCTCATCCCTTTAAACCCGAACACATATTAATTACACAGGTTCTGCGGCTGATTAAGGTGGTAATTAAACTCACTTAGTGCCTTACCTTGCATTCAATTAGCCACAGAACCTGTGTAATTAATATGTGTTCGGGTTTAAAGGGATGAGGTGGCAACTCTATCTGGGGTGCTGCTTTTTAATGTATATTGATGACATGGCTGCCATGAGATTATACTAGTGTGTATAGGTGATTATGGCTGTTCTGGGGTGCTTCTGGCTTTGAGTAAGTGAGTTTGGCTGTCTTAGTGTGGTACTGGTTGTGATTGTGGTAAGTCTGGATGTTCTGGAATGCTGTTAGCTGCAAATGGGAAAATGAGGAGGGGGGTTGATGGCTGCCCATGGGAGTGTTTCTAGCTGTTAGTGTCAGGAAAATAATATGATGTTGCACTATTGCCTGTAAATGGGGGAACATGGCTGCTTTGTGTTGCTGTCACCTATGTATACAAGGATATGGCAGTTGGGGGGGGGGGGGTGCTACTGGCATTGAATGGGCACAGGCTGCACATGATGGGCACAGAGGCTGAATTTGATGGGCACAGGCTGCATATGATGGGCACAGAGGCTGCACATGATGGGCACTGGCTGCATATGATTGGCACAGAGGCTGCATATGATGGGCACAGAGGCTGCATATGATGGACACAGAGGCTGCATATGATGGGCACAGGGGCTGAATATGATGGGCACAGGGGCTGAATATGATGGGCACAGGGGCTGAATATGATGGGCACAGGGGCTGCATATGATGGGCACAGGGGCTGCATATTATGGGCACAAAGGCTGCATATGATGGACACAGAGGCTGAATATGATGGGCACAGGGGCTGCATATGATAGGCACAGGCTGCAAATGATGGGCGTATGATGAGCACAGTGGCTGCATTTTATGGGGCACAGTGGCTGCATTTTTATGGGCACAGTGGCTGCAATTGATGGCACAGTGAGGCTGCAATTGATGTTTTTTTTTCAGTATTTTTCAGAATTTTGCAGTTTGTTTGCACCCCCCCAAAATTTTGAGCACCAGCTGTCACTGCTTTAAAGGGGTTGTAAACCCTCGTGTTTTTTCACCTTAATGCATCCTATGCATTAAGGTGAAAAAACACCTGGCAGTCACCAGCCCCCCATTTTACTTACCTGAGCACCTTCATGTCATCGGCGGGGACGTGCTGTCCCTCTCTCCACGGGGTCCAGGCTCTTGATTGGATAGATTGATAGCAGCGCAGCCATTGGCTCCTGCTGCTGTCAATCAAATCCAATGATGTAGGGGGCGGGGCCGAGTCCAGCTTTAGTATCTGTGGACGCAAATGCTGGACTTTGGAGCACGCCCACAAGGTAACCCCCTCGGGAGAGCGCTTCTCCTGGAGGGTTATCTGATGCCGGGAGGAGCCGCCGGGGGACCCCAGAAGAGGATGTTTGGGCCACTCTGTGCAAAACGAGCTGCACAGTGGAGGTAAGTATGACATGTTTGTTATAAAAAAAAAATAAAAAACGATCCTTTACAATCACTTTAAAGAATAATTTTAGTCTAACATGGTCCTCTTCACACCTTGTATCTACAGAGGTACAGCAGTGTCAACCTAGGAAAAAGTGTGTTAGGACTGCAAAACACCTCCCCCTCCCCTCTGTAACATAGGGGGTGGTGGTTTGTAGTACACAGAGCTGGGCACAATGTTAACTGATAACAGTGCAGCACAGGAAGTTGTCAGTTTTCTATATTTATGACAGAATCAATAGGTTTTGCAAGTATAAAATAGATATATCAAAACACCTTTAGTGATATATTTAACAGACCAAAAGGTAAACAATTAAAATAAGTACATTTTTAGGGTTTACATACATTTTAATTTATTGGCCATGGGAAAAACATCTAGAACTCTTGGCTTGCGGGACCTCAGTTGAGCACCACTGTTTCAAAACCTTTCCATAAGCTAATAAACAAATGCCTCGCAGATATTTAAAAAAGAGCATCTCAGCCTTTTTGGTGACAGTCAGGCACGTCACCTGGGTCCATCAGTTTAAAACTTTCCACACCATTTTACTGCCTTTCATTTATTCTCCCTGTCATGGTAAAAATAACTGTGACCGACGATTATGCTCTAATTTCCCATGAAGTAGAGATGAAAATGTAATGTACATGTTTTTAACTCCACAGCTGCTAGATGGGTCTGAAGAGCATTGTGTTCCAAGGAGTTCTAAAGAGATTAAAATAGCACTGTCTAATGCAGCATGGAGGTCTGCTGAAGGATCTCTGTGAAAGAACGATTGTTCCATCTGCTTTGAATGCACCTGCACCAGTTACCCAAATCACTTCTTCATGGTATGAAATTATAGCTGAGCACAGAGAAGACTGGATTAATAACCAAATGAACTGAATTGTGCACCAAACGCTTGACAGGTAGAGATTAATTGTGAGCCATTTACTGTAAAATTGAATATACAATGTCATGCTAAAACACGCTCTGGATCTATTGCATTGTTTAAAGACAATTATTTTGTGTTTTAGGTTGGTTTTCAACTCTTTTGTAGGAGAGAAGGCAACACCTTTGTAATTGCAGCTAATTATATCAGTTCTGGGGTTTTAGAATGACAAAAAGCCTTTGTTAGAAAACAATGAATAAATGGGTTGAATGCTGGCAAAGATATTTTATGATAAAATTTAAAACTATGAAACAAAAATCTGTATACATAGAAGGAAGGCTTTGTGCCACCAAATATTGGCATAGAATAGGCTCGGACCACAGAATCTCCATGTTGCTATGAATAGAGTGGCTTCTTGTGTCTTAGGCCTGTTCACATCTGAGGGACGTGGGAATGTTTACGCCTTTTTTTGCGCAATTTTGGAGAGACACCATTCAGTTGAATGGGCTGCTCTCCTCTTCAAAAATGCACCAAAATAGCTCCTGTGCCCCTTTTTGGAGCCAACTATGCTGTGTTTTTGAATAGTGCATTTTCATATTTGGAGTTCTTAGTTCGTTTTTCATTACGGAATCACAGGCAGAATCCCAGGATTCTGCTATGCTCAGATGTAAAATTGGAAGTATCATAAAATGCAAAAGTAATAGGTTTCTGATTGGGATCAAGGGGGCAATTCACAGCCTTGTCAGCTGTCACCAACTTTAGAGACTACTTGAGTGCTTGGCTCTGTTGCCTTTCTCCAGCATATGCGAAAATCTACATGAATGATTTTAATCTCATGGTTTTGAAAGTTTCAGGATTCATGCAGACAGGGCATTTTTCTAGCTCTCCTACAGTGGGAAAATCCTAAAATTTTTGTCTCATAACACATTTTTCCGTGTAGCCTCAGAATCTTTAAGGTGGTCAGATGAGACCAAAATTGAATTATTAGGTTTCAAAACCAAACAATATGTCTGGCAAAAATCCAATACAGCTCACCATCCAAATAACACAAGTCCTACAATAAAGGATGGAGGTTAGCAGGGACTGGAGTATTTGTCAGGAAGAATAGAAGGAAGAATAGATGGGGCAAAAATTCATAAAATTCTTGAGAAAAATCTGATGCCCTCTGCCAGAAAGTTGTCAGTGGGAAAAGGTTTACATTCCAACATGGCAATGACCCAGAGCACACAGCAAAAATGGCCACACAGTAGTTTAAGGGGAAAAAAGGGAATGTCCTTGTATGGCCTAGTCAGAGCCCAGACTAAGGCCTGGTTCCCACTTATGCATTTTTTAATGCGTTTTCAGTTTTGCAAACACACTACAGTCCATTTAACATGGTTTCCTATGGGTCATGTTCACATCTGTGCATTTTATGGAAAGGGCCAGGGACTTTTTTCTGGTTTTTGGTTCCATAAACTTCAATGGATCAAAAACATGTATTGAAAAACGCAAAATGCACCTCGCATAGGTGTGAACCAGACCTCACTGAACTTCAGCAGTTCTGCAAAGAGTGGCCAAATATTGGAAAGTGAAAAGTCTAGATGTGCAAGGTTAGTAGAGACATATCCCAACAGACTAAAGAATATAATTAAAGGAAAAGGTTCAAATACTGACATAAGGGGGGGGATCCTTTTTCCAACTCAGTGATTCTGTTTTTGTTTTTTTTTCTGACATCTTGTTATATCTTTCACCTGGATGTGTCTGTCTTCATTTCAGGCTGTAAAGTAACAACATGTGATTATTTTAAAGGGTGGGGAGGGGGGGATTATTTTATATACTCACTGTAAATGCCTTTCCTCCAAGCAGCAGCATTTTGGCAGAAAAAAATGCTATATAAACACATTTAGATATATTCAGGCGTGTCTGACCATTGAAATGAATTAGTGCTCAAGCGCTTGACACGCCTAGCGTTAGCAAGCATTTACACGCACTTACACACAACAAATGTTTTTTACTGCCAAAGCCCTGCTGCTCCTGGATGCTCTAGCAGCGTTTTTATTTTTTCTGCCTCTAAACCCCTCTGAATGCCTGTGTGTGCATGGACACATAGGCTAACATGGAGAGGCATTTAAAAACAGAAGAAAAAACCCACCAGATGCCCCTAAAAGTGCATGAGGCCTTATTAAAGTAATTCTAAACCCTTACCTAAATATATCTAGTTTGCCGAAAGCAGTCACCCCTGCCAGTCACTCAGGGCTGGACTGGGACAAAAATTTCACCCTGGACTTCCTCATGACTGGCCCACTTTAATTTTGAGTGTCCCCAACAGCGCCCCCCTTACATCAGAGTGTCCCCAACAGCGCCCCCCTTACATCAGAGTGTCCCCAACAGCGTACCCCTTACATCAGAGTGTCCCCAAAAGAATCCCCCTTACATCAGAGTGTCCCCAACAGCGTCCCCCTTACATCAGAGTGTCCCCAACAGCGTCCCCCTTACATCAGAGTGTCCCCAACAGCGTCCCCCTTACATCAGAGTGTCCCCAACAGCGTCCCCCTTACATCAGAGTGTCCCCAACAGCGTCCCCCTTACATCAGAGTGTCCCCAACAGCGTCCCCCTTACATCAGAGTGTCCCCAACAGAGTCCTCCTTACATCAGAGTGTCCCCAACAGCGTCCCCCTTACATCAGATCAGAGTGTCCCCAACAGCTTTCTCCTTACATCAGAGTGTCCCCAACAGAATCCCCCTTACATCAGAGTGTCCCCAACAGCGTCCCCCTTACATAAGATCAGAGTGTCCCCAGCATCGTCCCCCTTACATTAGAGTGTCCCCAAAAGCGCCCCCACTTACATCAGAGTGTCCCCAACAGAGTCCCCCTTACATCAGAGTGTCCCCAACAGAATCCCCCTTACATCATAGTGTCCCCAACAGAATCCCCCTTACATCATAGTGTCCCCAACAGCGCCCCCTTACATCATAGTGTCCCCAACAGCGTCCCCCTTACATCAGAGTGTCCCAATCAGCAGCTCCCTTCACATCAGAGTCCCCACCAGAGAGCCCCCATCAGCAGCCCTTCACATCAGTGTTCTTCCTCTCCTCCCCCTCCCACATGTACTCACCATTTTGAAGGCAGCTTCTCGTTCCTCTCTCCAGTCATGTGATAACAAGTGATAGGGGAGAGAGGAAGGAAAGTTGCCGTTGGTCTATCTCCCCCTGCAGGCTGGAAGGAGCATAATGCCTAATGCTCTCTCCAGCATATGACGGAAGCTGCTCCTCCTGACAGGAGTGAAATTGCGATCACTCACTGTCAGAGAGGAGCGGCTCCAGGACCACACCTGACTGGCCCACTGAGACATCGGCCCACCGGGAATCTCCCGGTAGTCCCGATGGCCAGTACATGCCTGCAGTCACTTCCTGTCTACATGCATGCATTCCAGCAGCAGTAGCTGTATGTTATTGCTCAGAATGAGCTTCCTGATGGCGACAATGACGGAACATACAGTATCTCACAAAAGTGAGTACAGCCCTCACATTTTTGAAAATATGATAACTTTTTCATGTGACAACACTGAAGAAATTACACTTTGCTACAATGTAAAGTAGTGAGCATGCAGCTTGTATAAAAGTGTAAATTTGCTGTCCCCTCAAAATAACTCAACATACAGCTATTCAACACACAGCCATTAATGTCTAAACCGCTGGCAACAAAAGTGAGTACACCCCTAAGTGAAAATGTCCAAGTTGGGCCCAAAGTGTTAATATTTTGTGTGGCCACCATTATTTTCCAGGACTGCCTTAACCCTCTTGGGCATGGAGTTCACCAGAGCTCCACAGGTTGCCACTGGAGTCCTCTTCCACTTCTCCATGAAGACATCACAGAGCTGGTGGATGTTAGAGACCTTGTGCTCCTCCACCTTCCGTTTGAGGACATGTTTGTCCTCAAACGGCATGTTCCGGTTGAGACATGCTTGGCCAGTCCATCACCTTTACCCTCAGCTTCTTTAGCAAGGCAGTAGTCGTCTTGAAGGTGTGTTTTGGGTCATTTTCATGTTGAAATACTGCCCTGCAGCCCAGTCTCCGAAGGGAGGGGATCATGCTCTCCTTCAGTAGGGCACAGTACATGTTGGCATTCATGGTTCCCTCAATGAACTGTAGCTCCCCAGTGCCGGCAGCACTCATGCAGCCCCAGACCAGGACACTCCCACACCATGCTTGATTGTAGGAAAGACACACTTGTCTTTATACTCCTTACCTGGTTTCCGGCACACACGTTTGACACCATCTGAACCAAATAAGTTTATCTTGGTCACATCAGACCACAGGAAGGGGTTCAAGTAATTCATGTCCTTAGTCTGCTTGTCTTCAGCAAACTGTTTGCAGAATTTCTTGTGCATCATTTTTAGAAGAGGTTCCTTCTGGGACGACAGCCATGCAGACCAATTTGATGCAGTGTGCGGCGTATGGTACTGCCAGGCTGACACCCCCCCCCCCACGCCTTCAACCTCTGCAGCAATGCTGACAGCACTCGTATGTCTATTTCCCAAACACAACCTCTGGATATGATGCTGAGCACGTGCACTCAACCTCTTTGGTCAACCATGACGAGGCCTGTTCTGAGTGGAAGCTGTCCTGTTAAATCGCTGTATGGTCTTGGCCACCATGCTGCAGCTCAGTTTCAGGGTCTTGGCAATCTTCTTATAGCCTAGGTCATCTTTATGTAGAGCAACAACTCTTTTTTTTCAGATTGTCAGTTGAAATTCCAGTGACCAGAGAGAGTGAGAGTGATAAATCCAAATTTAACACACCTGCTCCCCATTCACACCTGAGACCTTGTAACACTAACAAGTTACATGACACTGGGGAGGGAAAATGTCTAATTGGGCCCAATTTAAACATTTTAACTTAGGGGTGTACTCAATTTTGTTACCAGTGGTTTAGACGTTAATGGTTGTGTGTTGACTTATTTTGATGGGACAGCAAATTTACACTGTTATACAATCTGTCCTGTTAAACCGCTGTACGGTCTTGGCCACCGTGCTGCAGCTCAGTTTCAGGGTCTTGGCAATCTTCTTATAGCCTAGGCCATCTTTATGTAGAGCAACAATTCTTTTTTTCGGATCTTCAGAGAGTTTACTTCCAGTGACCAGTATGAGAGAGTGAGAGTGATAACACCAAAATTTAACACACCTGCTCCCCATTCACACCTGAGACCTTGTAACACTAACGAGTCACATGACACTGGAGAGGAAAAATGGCTAAGTGGGCCCAATTTGGACAATGTGAGGTGTGTACTCACTTTTGTGAGATACTGTACCTGCCCAATGAGCGTCAGCATGGCCCATTCTTGTCCTCATTGCAAGTTCATCTGACAAGGTGACAACATGGAAGAGCAATTGGGAAACAGGGACTCCTTGCCCCAAAGCACCCCCCCATGTCGAAGGCATGTGGCCTGGTATGGTTCAGGAGGCTCGCTCGTCCCCCCCCCCCCCCCCTTTCCTGGCCTGCCGGGCTGCATGCTCCGTGCTGCAGCTCAGTTTCAGGGTCTTGGCAATCTTCTTATAGCCTAGGCCATCTTTATGTAGAGCAACAATTCTTTTTTTCGGATCTTCAGAGAGTTTACTTCCAGTGACCAGTATGAGAGAGTGAGAGTGATAACACCAAAATTTAACACACCTGCTCCCCATTCACACCTGAGACCTTGTAACACTAACGAGTCACATGACACTGGAGAGGAAAAATGGCTAAGTGGGCCCAATTTGGACAATGTGAGGTGTGTACTCACTTTTGTGAGATACTGTACCTGCCCAATGAGCGTCAGCATGGCCCATTCTTGTCCTCATTGCAAGTTCATCTGACAAGGTGACAACATGGAAGAGCAATTGGGAAACAGGGACTCCTTGCCCCAAAGCACCCCCCCATGTCGAAGGCATGTGGCCTGGTATGGTTCAGGAGGCTCGCTCGTCCCCCCCCCCCCTTTCCTGGCCTGCCGGGCTGCATGTTGGCATGGGGTTTCACCTCAAAATAAATACAAATCCTAAGGGTCTGATATGGATTTGGGAGGGACCCCACACTGTTTTTTTTTCAAAACATTTTGCATTGCTAACATTGCCCCTGAGCAAGTTGGATCAGTTAAGATGCTGATCTGTCTTGGATGCGACTTCCATTCAATTCTATGGGCTGAAATCAGACAGAATTCTGACCAAAGTAGTGCAGGAACCTTTTCCAAAATCGGCCCGACACAAGTCAGACCAGTTGAGACGGCTCTCCTAGGGAATCATTGATATTTACATGTCATGCGACATGTGCTCTCAAAATCAGAGCGTATATCGCACCAGTGTGAACCGGTCCCAAAGCAATCAATCTATTAAAAATGTTCACTAAACAGATGGAAGAAATAACCCTGTATGGAGTGAGCTACACAACTATCATCTTGTGGAGAAGGGTTTCTAGAAACCTTTTCCATTATTCACTATTTTACCCAGATCACTTCACTAATAACTTGGCTTAGAATTTTGTAAAAATATTGGTGTAAAAATGTTTTGTATTTATACTGATCATAGGTAACAAATAATGTGGCTGAAACTATATAGAGAAAAGCTGCCTCTGCCTTTGGCACAGATAGGCAGAGGCCTATTGTGCTAAACCTGCCACTACCCATAGTGCATTTCTCAGTTTTGTCGGTATGGTTGCAACTTTTATGTGATACTTATATTTTTTGTCTTCTATTCACAGATTGCCTACAAAACTTTAGTAAGAAAGTTTACTTCTGGAGTATAAATACAAAAAAACAAGACTATTAAAAGCAGAGCTGTAAAAGTGATAGATAGCTGGAAATATTCAGTGAACACTACAGAGCATGGCAGATGTAATGAGATTGGTCATGAGGGATTTGGCAAACAAATTCATGTTTGTTTTTGCATGCAAACATCTTCAGAAAGCATATGTGGTCTACGATCTCCCCCAGTGATTCCTTTAACTCGAAAAGGATTTGTGTCATAAGACTTGTTTTGGCAATTTGATAGAATATAAGATATAATTTTTGGATGTAAATATTCTACATTCTTGTTGGTTCCTTACCCAAATGACGTTCTCTAGCTAGAATGGTATTAGCAACTGTCTTTTGATGTGACTTCCCTGTCTTTGCCATTGCCTGTCTGCCTGATCTTATCCTGGTGAAGATGAAAATGTTCCCTCTGCCTTCACCATCTGCCATCCAGATGGAAATGATGGCTTTCATGGGACACAGGCATAGACAATAGATGGGACCTGCCTTGCTTTCATTAGGGCCTTTCAAGATTCTATCAAACTAGAGATACAATTTAATTAACAAAACATGATATATCTAGGGTAAGGCAAAACACAATGTACCTTGCATTTTAAGTTAGTTAATCCAGACCGAAAGTCATTAAGTATCCATGAGTCACAATATGACCACTGTTGGCCCTGAACTATGTCCAAAGGATGCAGTTTTCTTCAGTAATTTTTGCACAAAAAAGAAAATGGATTAATAATGTTGGTGCTAAAGAGGCTGTGTTGTACGAATGAATAATGTATTCATATAATTAATGGACCCAAAACGCATGCAAGAATTACTAGACATGTGCACACTGAAATATTTTGTTTTGTAATTTTGGTTTTGCGTCCGAAAAATACATTTATTTCGTTTCGTAAAAAAAAAATGCATTCATATGAAAATCCAAATTAAAGTTGAATCTGTCAATTGAAGGCTTATGGTGTCTGTCGGATGTTCTAAGAAGATTCAACGAAGCAGCTAAACTGTACGACGCCGCGATTGTACATTTCTGGTCAAATGCTCTGCCCACAAGCTATAGTAGAATTTGAATGCTGTTTAAATAGTAATAATTATAATTATTCTTACTAGTCAAACAACATTAGTATTCTTCTATAGCCTATGGACGTAGCATTTATTTGACCGTAAATGTCCGCTCGCGACGATCGCATGTTTTTAGCTGCTACGTCGAATCTTCATGTCGAACGGTATAAGGCCTCTTTCTCACGGGGCGGATCAGTGATGATCCGCCCCGTGAACATCCGCTGGCTCAGCAGGAAGATGACAGGTGACACGCTGTGCAGCGAAGGACCTGTCAGAGTGCCGCTCTCCCCTATGGGGGGATCGGATGATGACGGACCGTAGTGTCCGTCGTCACCCGATTCGATCCGAAAACGGATGGAAAAGTAGGTTTTTCCTCCGCTACACTTTTCGGATCGGAGCGGGGTCGGATGTCAGCGGACATGTCACTGCTGACATCCGACGCTCCATAGGGATGAATGTATGTCCGTTTTTCATCCGAAAACGGAAGGATGAAAAACGGACATACGGATCGTCCGTGTGAAAGAGGCCTTATACATATTTTTGATCGTATCAAATGATACAATACTTGTTTGTTTCTGTTCATGTTGAACGGTCTACCCCAACAGCCAATGGAATTTCATCACTATCTGTTCTGCTGCAGTGCTTATTGCTTAATAACTCAGGTCCTCTGTTAACCGCTTCAGCCCCCGGAAGATTTGCCCGCTTAATGACCGGGCCATTTTTTGTGATACGGCACTGCGTCGCTTTAATTGACAATTGTGCGGTCTTTCGACGGTGTACCCAAACAAAATTGATGCCCTTTTTTGCCCACAAATAGAGCTTTCTTTTGGCGGTATTTGATCACCTCTGCAGCTTTGATTTTTTGCGCTATAAACAATACTGAAAAATAATATATTAAATATTGAAAAAAACACAATATTTTGTACTTTTTGCTATAATAAATATACCCAAATTTTTTTTAATAAAGCACATTTTTTCCTCCGTTTAGGCCGATATGTAGTCCTCCATATATTTTTGGTAATAAAAATCGCAATAAGCGTATATTGATTAGTAATGGCGGCGATCTGCGATTTTTATTGGGACTGTGACATGGTGGACAGATCGGACACTTTTGACACATTTTTAGGACCAATGACATTTATACAACGATCAGTGCTATAAAAATGCACTGATTACTGTGTAAATGTCACTGGCAGGGAAAGGGGTTAACAGTAGGGGGTGATCAAGAGGTTAACTGTGTTCCCTCGTGTGTGTTCTAACTGTAGGGAGATGGGAGTGACTAGAGGAGATGACAGATCGTTGTTCCTAGCTAGTAGGAACACACAATCTCTTTCTCCTCACAGAACAGGGATTTGTGTGTTTACACACGCACGTCTCTGTTCTGGCTCTCATGCCTGCAATTGCGCGTGGCCGGCGGTCATCACGGCTACGCGCATTGTTTACACCCCAGTGCAGCGGGCGCGTGCGCCTACTATCCCCGCTTAATCGGCCGACGTACAGCTATAACGGCTCGCGGGAACGTGCCGACCTGCTGCAGTATAATGACGATGGCTGGTTGGAAAGCGGTTAACAAACAAATGGACCAACTAAGACTGACTGTCCGAAATGATTCAGTGTAAGTGAAAGTAAGTTGGTTCTACGTGTGTGCTTAAGTTCTGGCTATTTTACTGCTCCTCCTCTTTGGTTACAATAAGCCAATAACATTCATCATCATCATCATCATCATCATCATTTTACTTCCCCCACCCATTTCAACAGCGACCACTAACAGCTCTTTTCCTATTGTATCTATAATGTCGAATTTTTTCTCTCTATGTCGAATAATCTTGGAGTAAAAGAGCTAGGTTAGGCACATTCGACCACAGGTTCAATAGACACAGATCGCTATTGTCACCGTCATGTTGAATCATCTATCTATCTTATCTATCTATCTGTCTGTCTGTCTGCCTGTCTATCTAACTGTTGTCGCAATGATACGAAAATATAATGGATATGAAAATAAAGCATTTTTTATTTTCGATCTTTCGGATTTTGGATTCTGTGCGTTCGTTATCGTTTTGTTAAAACAAACACGCAAATCCTGAAAATTCGGACGAAAATGCATTCGGACGATAACGAATGCACATGTCAAAGAATTACTAGACATGTCTTGGAGATATAAATAACATATTCATTATTATATAGTTACATAGTTGCATAGCAGGCGAGGTTGAAAAAAGACACAAGTCCATCAAGTCCAACCTATGTGTGTGATTTTATGTGAGTATTACATTGCATATCCCTGTATGTTGTGGTAGTTCAGGTGCTTATCTAATATTTTTTAAAATTATCTATGCTCCCTGCTGAAACCACTGCCTGTGGAAGAGAATTCCACATTCTTACCGCTCTTACCACAAAGAACCCTCTACGCAGTTTAAGGTTAAACTGCTTTCCTTCTTTTAGTGAATGGCCGCATGTCTTTTAAATTCCCTTTTGTGGAAAAGTTTTATCCTTATTGTGGGGTCACGAGTACAGTATTTGTACATTGAAATATTCCCTCTCAAGCGTCTCTTCTCCAGAGGGAATAAGTTCAGTGCTCGTAACCTTTCCTCATAACTAATGTCCTCCAGTCCCTTTTATTAGTTTTGTTGCCCTTCTCTGGACTCACTCAAGTTCCAGCACATCCTTCCTGAGGACTGGTGCTCAGAACTGGACAGCATACTCCAGGTGTAGCCGGACCAGAGTCTTGTAAAGTAGGAGAATTATTGTTTTATCTCTTGAGTTAATCCCCTTTTTAATGCATGCTAATATTCTGTTTGCTTTGCTTGAAGCAGCTTGGCATTGCATGCCGTTGCAGAGCCTGTCATCTACTAGGACCCCCAGGTCCTTTTCCATCCTAGATTCCCCCAGAGGTTTTTTTTGAAGGACTTCTCCTTTGTTTTATATGCTTTCTTATGTTGGAGTTAAGCCACCCAGGACTTTTATCAGCTCTTTTCAATTTTATTTCCCATTGGGATGCACTGGCTAATACCCTTATTTAATATGCTCTTAAAGCAAACCCATTTTTCCTCCGTGTTCTTTGTTCCTAATGCCGCGTACACACGGTCGGACTTTCCGGCATACTTGGTCCGGCGGACCAGAGTCCGCCGAACAATTTCGACCGTGTGTAGGCTCCGGCGAACCTAGATTTGAAACAAGTTTTAAATCTTTCCGTCTGACTCAGTTTCTGGCGGAAAGTCCGCTCGTCTGTGTGCTGGTCCGACGGAAAGCCTGCTCGTGTGTATGTTGGTCCAACGGACCAGATACGACGCGAGGGCAGGGTATTGCATTTCGCGCTTGCTGCAATAGGAAAAACAAATTTTCCTATTGCGGCGAGCGCTGGGCATACCAGGCCCTTAGGTCTGGTATAGATTATAAAGGGAAGCCCCTACGCCGAAAAAATGGCGTGGGGTCCCCCCTAAAATCCATACCAGACCTCGATGCGAGCACGCAGCCCGGCCGGTCAGGAAAGGGGGTAGGGACGATCAACATGGGGACAAGGTGCTTTGGGGTGGGGGGGCCCCGCAGGGCGCCCCCCCTCCTGAACCGTACCAGGCCGCATGCCCTCAACATGAGGGGGTGGGTGCTTTGGGGGAGGGGGGCGCCCTGCGGGGCCCCCCCTCCCCCAAAGCACCTTGTCCCCATGTTGATGAGGACAAGGGCCTCTTCCCGACAACCCTGGCCGTTGGTTGTCGGGGTCTGCGGGCGGGGGGCTTATCGGAATCCGGGAGCCCCCTATAATAAGAAGGCCCCCAGATCCCGGCCCCCCACCCTATGTGAATGAGTATGTTTATTAGAGTAGACAACAACGTATATGCCAACCTAGCCAAAATTAGAAAGATGTCATGTAAACATATACAGTAATTAAGAATAAACTAGGGCTGTAAAATAACAAGCTAAAAACGGGTACCTGTACTGGTAGAAAAGCACATGCACAGTACATGTGAAAGCTGAAAGTTTAAGCTAATTTTAGAGCATCCAAGGAACCCAGAAGCCCCAAATTGCTTTACCTTGAAGAAGGCATCTGCTCTTGATCACCCCTCCACATTGGTCCAACAATGTGATGGGAGGCCCTAATAACTAGTAAAGAGGCACTGATAGCAGGAGCAGGGCGAGGTGCCCACTTTCTAAGTAAAGACCAAAGGTATATTAGGACAACTTTGGTTTCAGATCCCCGGTATGCTTTAGAAGAAAGCTGGATCTGAAGATGCCTGCTATTGCATGCAACATACAGATAGCTAGCTTTTATACTAGTGCAGGTTTGCAAATGTTAATGTCCTGTATAGCTCCATTCGGCCTGGTCCCCAGTTCCTATCTTGGTCGGGGGGCTTGCTGCTATTGGGTGGAGCGCCGTTGAACAGTAAATGGGGAGGGATCCTAGGCGAGGTTAGACCCAAGGCCTAAGGAGGATTCCTGAAGCTACGTTCGAGCCAGGATGCCATTTACCTTTGATTTCCCGAGGGGCGAAAGTCGGACGATCTCTGATTTATGGAAAGATTGTTATAGAGAAAAGTGAGAATAATGACCTGACTGTGCTGGCTGAAAGGGTTCCGTAAATCTCAGGCTTTGACAAAACTGTAAATCATTTGGAAGGCAAACAGTTTTGATATATGCATTTCAGTTGCGCTTTCTTCATTTGCCTGGAATACAGTCTTTACCTGAGCCCATGAATACAGTATTTCAATTGCTAACTTGAACTCCAAGTTGAAGCCATCATGTGCAAAGAGTACATGGAACTTGAAATCATCCTTACCAGGATACACACAAAGCAAACTCAATATACTTAGGCCCCATTCACACAGGCGACCGGGGACAGTTTTGTTTGTTCAGAGTCAACTAAACACCGACCCTGAACACAGCTGCACTCTGTGCTATGACCAGGTACAAACTTGTCCAATTAGCCAATTTCTATGCAGCTAGAAACTCTGTAGAAATGCTGTCCCTGGTCGCACACTGTATGTGTCCATGGTTGGTCAAAGGCCTGTTCATATGTAATGTTTTATTGGGGAGTGCACTTTAAGTTTAAAAAAAAAAAAAGTTTTTTTAACCAGTTAAGTCCTGGTTTCTCAAAGTCCTCTTCTGCCCAACCTATGTTCACTGTTGGTTTTAGGTAGCATGAGCCCCATAATTACCCGATCTGTATGGGGCACACAATTCTGTTGACATGCTGTGAATTTTTGGCATTGTCCTGTACAGTTAGTGTTTTTTATGTTTTTCATAAACATATCCGTTATTATACACAGTAGAATGTTTTGGGGGTGGGCCAAGTTTTTTTTTTTCTGGGGGGGGGGGGGGGGGGCTTGATTTATTTTTTATATTTGTTTCAGTTGGCATTTTATTTTTTTTTTAACCACCCCACCTTCGGAAGATTTACCCCCTTCCTGAACAGGCCATTTTATGTGATAAGGCACTGCGTTAATTTAACTGACAATTGCATGGTCGTGTGACGCTGTACCTAAATAAAATTTTTGTTGTTTTTTTTTTCCACAAATAGAGCTTTCTTTTGGTGGTATTTGATCACCACTGTGTTTTCTATTTTTTTGTGCTATAAACAAAAAAAGACCAACAATTTTGAAAAAAAAAACAAAAAAAAATATTTTATACTTTCTACTATATCCAACAACAAAATGTAAAAAAAAAAAAAAAAAAATCAAATTTCTTCATCAGTTTAGGCCAATATATATTGTGCTACATATTTCTGGTAAAAAAATCCCAATAAGCGTATATTGATTAGTTTGCGCAAAACTTATAGCGTCTACAAACCATGGGATATATTTATGGATTAGAAAAATTTTTTTTTTTTTACTAGTAATGACGGCGATCAGCGACTTTTAGCAGGACTGTGATATTGCAGCAGGCAAATTGGACTGACTACTTTTGACACTTTTCTGGGGACCAGTGACACTAATAGAGTGATCAGGGCTAAAAATATGCACTGTCACTGTACTAATGACACTGGCAGGGAAGGGGTTAACATCAGGGGCAGTCAAAGGGTTAAGTGTGTGCCTAAAATGTGTTTTCTAACTGTGGGGGGAGGTGCCTTTACTATGGGAAGGCATGGATCCATGTTACTGCTGCTCCAGTAACGGAGGACACATGCCTTCCTTGCTGACAGATCGCTGTTCTGCCTGTGTACAGAATGATCCGCAGGTGATGGCAGACATCATGTCTGCCAGACCTGCTGATCTGTTCCTGTGTGTAGCTCTGCAGCAGGATCGTGCCTTCAGCGGCATGCACTCACACCTGCTACCTGGATATGCAGGATCATGTATATATACTCTGTAAAAGTGCTATAGGGTGCTCGGCAAGCAGTTAAACAGATATTTCATAATTTTCCATATATATATATATATATATATATATATATATATATATATATATATATATATATAAAATTTAAAATAAATATATATATATAAATATCTATAGATAGAATTTAAAAAAATATATATACAGTGAGGACGGAAAGTATTCAGACCCCCCTTCAATTTTTCACTCTTTATTATATTGCAGCTATTTGCTAAAATCATTTAAGTTCATTTTTTTTCCTCATTAATGTACACACAGCACCCCATATTGACAGAAAAACACAGAATTGTTGACATTTTTTGCAGATTTATTAAAGAAGAAAAACTGAAATATCACATGGCCCTAAGTATTCAGATCCTTTGTTCAGTATTTAGTAGAAGCACCCTTTTGATCTAATACAGCCATAAATCTTTTTTGGGAAAGATGCAACAAGTTTTTCACACCTGGATTTGGGGATCCTCTGCCATTCCTCCTTGCAGACCCTCTCCAGTTCTGTCAGGTTGGATGATAAACGTTGGTGGACAGCCATTTTTAGGTCTCTCCAGAGATGCTCAATTAGGTTTAAGTCAGGGCTCTGGCTGGGCCATTCAAGAACAGCCACGGAGATGTTGTGAAGCCACTCTTTTGTTATTTTAGCTGTGTGCTTAGGGTCATTGTCTTGTTGAAAGGTAAACCTTCGGCCCAGTCTGAGGTCCTGAGCACTCTGGAGAAGGTTTTCATCCAGGATATCCCTGTACTTGGCCGCATTCATCTTTCCCTCGATTTCAACCAGTTGTCCTGTCCCTGCAGCTGAAAAACACCCCCACAGCATGATGCTGCCACCACCATGCTTCACTGTTGGGACTGTATTGGACAGGTGATGAGCAGCGCCTGGTTTTCTTCACACGCACCGCTTAGAATTAAGGCCAAAAAATTCTATCTTGGTCTCATCAGACCAGAGAATCTTATTTCTCACCATCTTTGAGTCCTTCAGGTGTTTTTTTAGCAAACTCCATGCGGAGTGTGTCTTTCATGTGTCTTGCACTGAGGAGAGGCTTCCGTCAGGCCACTCTGCCATAAAGCCCCGACTGGTGGAGGGCTGCAGTGATGGTTGACTTTCTACAACGTTCTCCCATCTCCTGACTGCATCTCTGGAGCTCAGCCACAGTGATCTTTGGGTTCTTCTTTACCTCTCTCACCAAGGCTCTTCTCCCCCGATAGCTCAGTTTGGCCAGATGGCCAGCTCTAGGAAGGGTTCCGGTTGTCCCAAACATCTTTCATTTAAGGATTATGGAGGCCACTGTGCTCTTAGGAACCTTAAGTGCAGCAGAAATGTTTTTGTATCTTTGGCCAGATCTGTACCTTGCCACAATTCTGTCTCTGAGCTCTTCAGGCAGATCCTTTGACCTCATGATTCTCATTTGCTCTGACATGCACTATGAGCTGTATGAATACTTAGGACCTTGTGATATTTCAGTTTTTCTTTTTTAATAAATCTGCAAAAATGTCAACAATTCTGTGTTTTTCTGTCAATATGGGGTGCTATGTGTACATTAATGAGGAAAAAAAATGAACTTAACTGATTTTAGCAAATGGCTGCAATATAACAAAGAGTGAAAATTTTAAGGGGGTCTGAATACTTTCTGCCCCCACTGTAGATGTGTAGATAGATAGATAGATAGATAGATAGATAGATAGATAGATAGATAGATAGATAGATAGATAGATAGAGATATAGATATAGATATCTATAGATAGAGAGATATCTATCTATCTATCTATCTATCTATCTATCTATCTATCTATCTATCTATCTATCTATCTAATGTATATTGCTTTGTCCTAAACATAATAAAGAATATAAATACAAAAATAGTGTTCATTCCTTTAAGAGCCTCCTTAGCTAAATATAAAAAAAACACAATGTTTTAATCTAATTCAATTTATAATACATAGTTGAGTATAGAGTATAAGTTGTATACAGTAGCAAACTGTAGCTGGAATAAATTCTAAATTCTTGACAGCTATGAGAATTTTATAAAATATTCATTTATTTGGATGGTGATCCCTCTCTGTACAGATATCATTAACAGAAGGGACTATCAAGCTCTGGAACAATGAAGGGCAGCGGGAAGCAAGCCTTGTGTTTTTATGGACATGGCTTAGTGACTTTCCTCAGTGTCTCCTCTTAATATTCTGCCTTGCTTTGTTCTTTGTGGATTTCTGACCCAAGAGGATCAGCAAGCTGGAGTTCACTAAAAGGTCAGGTGGATTAGGATAGAAGAGGTGAATTGCTAGGCACATAGCCAGGGAATCGCAGCAGGCCTCTGTAACACTGTCTGACAATCTGATCTGGAAGCATTTCATTCTTTCCCATCGGTTTATTTCATCAGAACCTCAACGGATTACACAGGACAAAAAAGTTAATATCAAAATGATAAAAACCCAGTGGAGCAGTAAGGATATCACTAATCTTAGTATATCTAACTATATATTACTAGGTGCCGAAAAAATAATCATGTATACAGTAAAGCAATTCCCTCAAGCAAAAGGAGTAATATTATTCTAATCAACAGTTATTGTATGTAGTTACAAAAAAAAATGTGAAATTCTCTTGAGCCTCATGCATATGGACAAATGTTTGTTTCTTTACAGATATGTGCGCTTGTGTTTGTAAGATAAAATAAAATCAAATTTTTTTATCACAGGTATTTATATAGCACAGACAATTTACACAGTAAGTAAAATTATAATTATATTTAAAAATGATACATTCAAATTACTTTATTACAGGTATTTATGAAGCACCGACAACTTATGCAGAACTTTACACATTGTACATTCACATCAGTCCCTGGCCTCAAGGAGCTTACAATCTAAGGTCCCTATATCACTTCCATACATATACTGTACATACTAGGGCCAATTTAGACAGGAGCAAATTAACTTGGAGTGCCAGAATAAACTAGAGTGCCCGGAGGAAACCTATGCAAGCAAAGGGACACCATGCAAACTCCATGCAGGATGTATCCTGGTTCGGACCCTAGTGCTATATAGTTTCTAGTCTCTGAAGAAGAAGAAGAAGGGTGGGATTAATGACATAGAGCATCCCCTAGCTACAGAGCGAGGTAGGGACAAAATTATTAAAGGCAAACAAACAGACAATGCATGTATAACATGATACTCCCTGTTGAACTCTATGATTTCAAATATTAAACAGTTGGGAGTCAAGTCTAAACATTGCAAGTGAAAACTCTATTACAGGAACACTTGAAAGAGAAGAAATAAGCAAAATAATGCAAACATTAACCGCTTGCTGACCAGCCGCCATCATTTTACTATGGCAGGGCGGCACGATCCCACGAACCGTCGTAGCTATACATCGGCGCGCGGGATCGTGATAGCAGGCACACGCCCGCTGCACAGCGGGGTTGCCAATGCTCGTGCCCAATGGTCGCGATGACTGCCGGCCACGAGCGATGTGTAAACACACACACATCCCTGTTCTGTACTGAGAGGAGTGACAGATTGTGTGTTCCTATTAGCTAGGAACCATTATCCGTAACTTCCTCTAGTCAGTCCCCTCCCCCTTCAGTTAGAAACACGTAGCAGGGAACACAGTTAACCCGCTTAATCGCCCCCTAGTGTTAACCCCCTCCCCGCCAGTGACATTTTTACAGTAATCAGTGCATTTTTATAGCACTGATCGCTGTATTAATGCCAATGGTCCCAAAAATGTGTCAAAAGTGTCCGATGTGTCCACCATAATGTTGCAGTCCCGATAAAAATCGCAGATCGCCGCCATTACTAGTAAAAAAAAAAAAAAAATGCTATAAATCTATCTCTATTTTGTAGACGCTATAACTTTTGCGCAAACCAATCAATATATGCTTATTGCTATTTTTTTTTACCAAAAATATGTAGAAGAATATATATCGGCCTAAACTGAGAACAAATGTGCTTTTTAAAAAAAAAAAATGGGGATATTTATTATAGCAAAAATTACAAAATATTGTATTTTTTTTCAAAATTGTCGCTCTTTTTTTGTTTATAGCGCAAAAAATAAAAACCACAGAGGCGATCAAATACCACCAAAAGAAAGCTCTATTTGTGGGGAAAAAAGGACATCAATTTTGTTTGGGTGCAGCGTCGCACGACCGCGCAAGTTAAAGCGACGCAGTGCCTAATTGCAAAAAATTGACCGGTCAGTCAGCAGCCAAATCTTCTGGGGCTGAAGGGGTTAACATACTGTAAAACTTGTAAAAACATTACTGGTGTCTGTAAGATGGCACAGAACACAGTCCACGAGTCTGTCTTCAGAGGGAGAGACAGCAGTACGCATCAGTCCTTCTTACCTCCATTTAAATCAAGTTCTTCAGCATGGAAGGCAGCAACATGAAGACATCCTTCTTACCTCCCTTTGAATTAACCACCTAAGGACCGCCCACCGCATATATACTACGGCAGGACGGCTCTATTGCGCGAAATGAGGTACCCGTATGTCATGTCCCCCTGCACAGCGGGGGAGCCGATGCGCGGGTCCAGCGGCCGCAAAGTCCACTGGCCACCTGCGATCACTTCTCAGAGAGGCAGAACAGGGATCTGCCAATGTAAACAAAGCAGATCCCCATTCTGACAGGAGAGTACAGTGAGATCATCTGTTCCTAGTGATCAGGAACAGCGATCTCTCTGTAGTCACAGTTAGAAACACCTCCCTAGGACACACTTAACCTCTTGATCGTCCCCTAGTGTTAACCCCTTCCCTGCCAGTGTCATTTATACAGTGATCAGTGGATATTTTTAGCTCTGATCACTGTAATAATGTCACTGGTCCTAAAAAAGTGTCAAAAGTGTCCGATCTGTCCACCGCAATGTCGCAGTCCTGCTAAAAATTGCTGATCACCGGCATTGCTAGTAAAAAACAAATGAATAAAAATGGCATAAATCTATCCCCTATTTTGTAGACACTATAACTTTTGTGCAAACCAATCAATATACGCTTATTGTGATTTTTTTTTTTTTTTTACCAAAAATATGTAGAAGAATACATATTAGCCTAAACTGGTGAATACGTTTGTTTTTTTTTACGTTTTTTATTGGATATGTGTTATAGCAAAAAGTAAAAAATATTGTTTTTATTTCAAAATTGTCGTTCTTTTTTGTTTATAGCGCAAAAAATAAAAACCACAGAGGTGATCAAATACCACCAAAAGAAAGCTCTATTTGTTCGGAAAAAAAAGACATCAGTTTTATTTGGGTACAGCTTCACATGATCGCGCAATTGTCAGTTAAAGTAATGCAGTGCCGTATCACAAAAAATGGCCTGGTCATTAAGGGGGTAAATCCTTGCGGGCTGAAGTAGTTAAGTCATTGGTTTGCAAGATGAATCCTCTTCCTTTGGCAAAAGAACCACCAGCAAAAATGTAGATTCGGTGTGAATTGTGATAGTCATCATTCAAGAAATCAGGTGGGGACAACAATGAAATGTCCAGAAATGCTGCGGCTGGTGCTGCACAAGTGCTATGATTAGCGGGTTAGAGGTCCGTCTGCACATAACAGAGAACTGGGATTGGAGAACTTTCTGATGTGTTCTATTCTGTTACTGACATACCATTACACAGATAACTGTTTTCTTTGATTGTGTATGTAACCCAACACTATATTGCGTCTGTGTAAAAGTGAAAAGAGTCGATTTAAAAGGGTATTTCATATTTTATAAGCTCAGCAATTCTAAGGGCTAAAACGGCTGCACAGAATTCAAGCCTTGGTATGATATGTGCTGGTTTTGGGGTTGGCTTGGACTTACCAAGGACGAAACCCACACTAATTATGTCTCTTGGATCTATAACTTCGATGTAGGATACTGCAGCTATTGCTTCAATGGAAACATAAAAGAAAACATGGATCTCTCTTCTGGCGGCATTCATTAGGGATACAGAAATGTAGCAGTGCAGTATCTGAAGTTGTTCTAATGCTTTCAGAGACTCTTTCCATAATTTCCATCTTTATTGTTTCGCACTGGGTAATGAGGTATCCCAATCTGTGTTTTCAGAAGTAAGTTGTCTTAAAAGTATCTTACCCTGAATGGTAAAGGGTGCTATGAAACCCAGAGAATCATAGATGCACCTCACAGCAGACTGCTCGTTTAATGAAGGCCTTGCCACAAGTTCATACTTGAAATGTAAATGTGTCTTGTTTGACATCCCAAGCCTGTCCAAGGCTACGTTGCGTAAGGTGAAGACCTGTTCCTAGCTCAAATCCCTTTACACAACAGGCATAGTCATCAGAGGGAAAGGTCTCCATTACCTTGTCACTGGTAAAGATAATTTTGTGAGGCCTCAGGTTGGCAGTGGCAAGCATATCCTGAGTTCTTGTGAAGAGCAATTGCTTCTTCTGCTGTAGGCAGAGACTGAGCCTGTTGTGTATCAGATCTGAATTCTTTTTTACCCTCTTGAAATGTTCCTCTCAGCTTTCTCAGCTCATAAATTTCTACACAGGAGAAGGGCTGTTACCCCAAAAACATGCACCTTTATTCTGTAGTCAGTCGCTGACTGCTTTGATCTTGCAAGGGATCTGTTACTCTGATCATCTAGCATAGTATACAGTCTTACAGCTTTTTCAGGTTGACCCTTAACAGTACACATGGACTAATATTACAGTGAAAAGTGTAACTGCGCTGACCCTAAATGGTATATACAGTGGGGACGGAAAGTATTCAGACCCCCTTAAATTTTTCACTCTTTGTTATATTGCAGCCATTTGCTAAAATCATTTAAAAACACAGAATTGTTGACATTTTTGTAGATTTATTAAAAAAGAAAAACTGAAATATCACATGGTCCTAAATATTCAGACCCTTTGCTCAGTATTTAGTAGAAGCACCCTTTTGATCTAATACAGCCATGAGTCTTTTTGGGAAAGATGCAACAAGTTTTTCACACCTGGATTTGGGGATCATCTGCCATTCCTCCTTGCAGATCCTCTCCAGTTCTGTCAGGTTGCATGGTAAACGTTGGTGGACAGCCATTTTTAGGTCTCTCCAGAGATGCTCAATTGGGTTTAAGTCAGGGCTCTGGCTGGGCCATTCAAGAACAGTCACGGAGTTGTTGTGAAGCCACTCCTTCGTTATTTTAGCAGTGTGCTTAGGGTCATTGTCTTGTTGGAAGGTAAACCTTCGGCCCAGTCTGAGGTCCTGAGCACTCTGGAGAAGGTTTTCGTCCAGGATATCCCTGTACTTGGCCGCATTCATCTTTCCCTCATTGCAACCAGTCCTCCTGTCCCTGCAGCTGAAAAACACCTCCACAGCATGATGCTGCCACCACCATGCTTCACTGTTGGGACTGTATTGGACAGATGATGAGCAGTGCCTGGTTTTCTTCACACATACCGCTTAGAATTAAGGCCAAAATGTTCTATCTTGGTCTCATAAGACCAGAGAATCTTATTTCTCACCATCTTGGAGTCTTTCGGGTGTTTTCTTAGCAAACTCCATGCGGGCTTTCATGTGTCTTGCACTGAGGAGAGGCTTCCGTCGGGCCACTCTGCCATAATGCCCCGACTGGTGGAGGGCTGCAGTGATGGTTGACTCTCTACAACTTTCTCCCATCTCCCGACTGCATCCCTGAAGCTCATCCACAGTGATCTTTGGGTTCTTTACCTCTCTCACCAAGGCTCCTCTCCCACGACAGCTCAGTTTGGCCAGACGGACAGCTCTAGGAAGGGTTCTGGTCGTCCCCAAACGTCTTCCATTTAAGGATTATGGAGGCCACTGTGCTCTTAGGAACCTTAAGTGCAGCAGAAATTTTTTTGTAACCTTGGCCAGATCTGTGCCTTGCCACAATTCTGTCTCTGAGCTGTCCTAATCAAGTTCAATCAGTATAATCAAACACAGCTGGACTCAAATGAAGGTGTAGAACCATCTTAAGGATGATCAGAAGAAATGGACAGCACCTGAGTTAAATAGATGAGTGTCACAGCAAAGGGTCTGAATACTTAGGACCATGTGATATTTCAGTTTTTCTTTTTTAATATCAAAAATGTCAACAATTCTGTGTTTTTCTGTCAATATGGGGTTCTGTGTGTATATTAATGAGGAAAAAAAATGAACTTAAATGATTTTAGCAAATGGCTGCAATATAATAAAGAGTGAAAAATTGAAGGGGGGTCTGAATACTTTCCGTCCCCACTGTATACCTTACCACATATCAAAAAGCAATCTTTATCAGCGATTCATCATCATGAACTCAAATAAAGTGCAAATTTGGTGAACTGCAATATTATAAAGAACATAATTCTTCTTAATCAATAATAATAATAAATAAATTAATAAAAAATATAAGAATCATGTGTTTAACAAAACGGTCCCGGTAATAAAAAGAAATATATAAAATATTAACAGTTTTGTTAAACACATGATTCTTATTTTTTTTATTTATTTATTTAATATTATTCTTGGCCTAAGAAGAATTATTCTCTTTATAATATTGCAGTTCACTAAATTTGCACTTTATTTGAGTTCATGATGATGAATCACTGATAAAGATTGCTTTTTGATATGTGGTAAGATATATATGTACCATTTAGGGTCAGCGCAGTTACACTTTTTATATAAAAAAGTTTAAGTGTAAGTCTAAGCAATATTACACTGAAATATTGCTTAGCTCACACCACTGGTGGGGGATATATGACTGCAGCAGATCTGTTATTTAAATTTAAAGATAAAGCTACACATTATTATAGCTTTATATTTTTGCTCCGGTGACACATTTTTCACATTATACACGGAATAAGCATATTTTGAAGCAGGATTTGTCCTTTTCCACAGACATCTGTACATGTACATAAAACTGAAGAATGAGTCACTGTTTGGTGTGTACGCTCCCTGCCATGCTTTGCATTGAGACAGTTGAAATGCTTGCATGTGATCATCACTGTTACATTCTATGCAGTTAATAGCAGCCTTACAGTCTTTAGCATGGTGTTCTGAGGAAGCATTGCATTTGAAGCAAACCCAAAATGTATTTTGAAGTTATTTGCGTTCATGCAAGGGCTTCTTTCTGAAGCCAATACATTTTCTAATGGGTTGTGGTTTATGTATATGATATTGGTGAGTTGAGTTCTTGATTTTCTTGTTCTGATCAGCCTTTTTCAGAGACTGGAGTAGGTTTAGGTAGAATATTTTTCTTTTTTCACAGACCCTGGACCTCTGCTGCCTCTATGTGAAATGCATGAGCTTGTAGGCCTTGGAGAAGATAGACAAGGAGAGCTGGACTCTCCAAAGGAGAAACTTGGATCATTCTTTTAACCCCACATAAGCAGGAAAAGAGGGGAAAGGAAACTTTATCTTCTACCTTGTGCCTTAATCCAAGTGATGCCCCTTTTCCTGTATACCATAAGGTAACTTGGAGGTTATTAGATTGACCCCTCCAACTCCAAGAGAAGGTCACTGAGCTCTTGAAACTTTAGCTTGTCTCTGCTAGATATTTTTGGGAAGCTTTTCAATCTTTTAAATAAAGCATCCTCAATAGCTTCTGGGATGCTGAAGCTATACCCGTCTCTCCCAAGTAGCATTAAGACCTACGGTAGGGTTGTCAGTATGAACTGCTTTGAGTTCTTTTGATACGTTTAGCAGATTGAGGACCTAGCCACCTAATAAGCAGATCTAGTTCTTCTGTAGATGTGACATCTAGTTCACTGATTGTGGCTTTGAAGGTGGATTTCCAGCCTCTGTCGCAGGCTTGTTATCAAACTTAGCGAGACCTGTCTTGGTGAGCTCTCTGCAGAGCATGTATTTAGCAAACTGTGGCATGCCTGTGTTTTCAGACTCTTGATGCACAGCTGCATGTGGAACAGAGTTAGTTACATTGACTGGTGTGCTGAGGAGCCCTGGAGGTGAAGTTAGTTGCCTACTGGATTCCTGTTCCTGGAAATAGTAGAATAGGAAAGCCATAGTTATAAATTATTTTTTTTTACTTCAGGATCGCTTTCAGCATAGCTGCTCAATGTATAATGAGTACGTGTTTACAGTCTGGGATTAAAGTGTTTTTCTTGAGTCTGGAAAAAAAAATACTGAACAAAGCCCAGAATGTAAAAGGGCAAAACTTGGTACACACATACAATTCTTTTTCTTTCAATCACCGGGTTCAACAAAAATAAACCTTGCAGATCCCCCACCAACACAAGGCATTGCATTCTAAAAGGGGGACTCTCCACCCTTCCGCCAGCCAGAATACACTGATCAGTGCTTGCAGCCACTGGCTGCAAGCACACTGATTAAATGCTGTTTTTTCAGTATGTCTGTTCGACAGAAGCTTGTTAATAGACCTTTTCAATAGAACTTCTATTAAACAGAGGGCTGTACGCATGGACTAAAAGTTGGCCAGTTATTGCTGTATGTACTGGGCTTAATGTTCATGTTCATTCTCTACCTCTACCTTCTACATGAGACATTTTTGGTGCCTCAGATAACTGGTCCCTCACTGATTGCTAAAATTGCTCCCCCCGGCCCCTAGAGTTCTACTCTGTCCTGTAGAGATGTCAGTGTCAGAGGGGAAGAACCACAGAGTGTGTGGGGGGGGGGGGGTTGGATGCAGGAGACTCTTCAGGTAGAGGTAGCTCTGCAACAAAGATCTGTGGTATGGGAAGCAGGACAGGTAAGTACTAACTGTGTTCTTTTACAAGCTCGGCTTTTATTTATTTTTTGACAGGGTCACTTTAAACAGACTGGGACCTCTACCCTTCATTTGATCTACAATTTTATTAGCAATGAGAGGGTCAGACAATTTTTTCATCCCATTCTAACACAATTGTCGCAATTAAAACTATTTTTTTGAAATGCTAACAAGCTAGTTCAAGATAGTTAAATATATTTGTGCAAATCATAAATATTTTTTTCTAGTAAGAAAGTTATGTATACTTGTTCATAATAATATGGAGAGTGATCAGAAAAAAAAAAAACAACTATTTGGATATATGATATGCAAACTATTTTGTTAATTTGGTATTGCCTACTAACAAATGTACTCTATATACAGTATCTCACAAAAGTGAGTACACCCCGCACATTTTTGTAAATCTTTTATTATAACTTTTCATATGACAACACTGAAGAAATTACACTTTGCTACAATGTAAAGTAGTGAGTGCACAGCGTACACAGTATACATTTGCTGTCCCCTCAAAATAACTCAACACACAGGCGTTAATATCTAAACCGCTGGCAACAAAAGTGAGTACACCCCTAAGTGTAAAAGTCCAAATTGGGCCCAAAGTGTGGACACCATTATTTTCCAGCACTGCCTTAACCCACTTGGGCAAAATAAAGAGAGGACTCGCTCTAGGCGTTTGTACCTGATTAACACCTTCCTTGCCAAGGGTGCTGGCTCAGTATGTAGAATGCATATGAGCAAATAAAGATCTGGATAGCTGCACTCCAAAAATAGTGATTTCTTTTATTGTAGATACAGTCTGTACAAAAACAGACTGTATCTACAATAAAAGAAACTACTATTTTTGGAGTGCGGCTATCCGGATCTTTATTTGCTCATATTAACCCACTTGGGCATGGCGTTCATATTAACCCACTTGGGCATGGAGTTTACCAGAGCTTCACAGGTTGCCACTGGAGTCCTCTTCCTCTCCTCTATGATGACATCACAGAGCTGGTGGTTGTTAGTGACCTTGCGCTTCTCCACCTTCCATTTGAGGATGCCGCACAGATGCTCAATAGGGTTTAGGTCTGGAGACATGCTTGGCCAGTCCATCACCTTTACCCTCAGCTTCTGTAGCAAGGCAGTGGTCGTCTTGGAGGTGTGTTTGGGGCCCTTATCATGTTGAAATACTGCCCTGCAGCCCAGTCCACGAAGGGAGGGGATCATACTCTGCTTCAGTATTACACAGTGGCATTCATGGTTCCCTCAATGAATTGTAGCTCCCCAGTGCCGGCAGCACTCATGCAGCCTCAGACCATGACAATCCCACCACCATGCTTGACTGTAGGCAAGACACACTTGTCTTTGTACTCCTCACCTGGTTGCCGCCACACACGCTTGAAACCATCTAAACCAAATACATTTATCTTGGTCTCATCAGACCACAGGACATGGTTCCAGTAATCCATGTCCTTAGTCTGCTTGTGTTCAGCAAACTGTTTGTGGGCTTTCTTGTGCATCATCTTTAGAAGAGGCTTCCTTCTGGGACCACAGCCATGCAGACCAGTTTGGTGCAGTGTGCAGCATATGGTCTGAGCACTGACAGGCTAACCCCCCAGCCCTTCAACCTCTGCAGTAATGCTGGCAGCACTCATACGTCTATTTCCCAAAGACAACCTCCGGATATGACGTTGAGCACATGCACTCAATTAGCAATTTTCCCTCCCAGGTATCAGCCTACTGGCTGATCAAAAAAACTGATCAGTGTATGGCCAACACCAGTCCCTTACGCAGCTGAGAACAGAGGTGATGTGATCACTGAAACACTGATAAAATAAAAAAGTTATTTTTAAAGTGATACTAAAGTCTCTTTTTTTTTTAGTTAAAAATAACAAACATGTTATACTTACCTGCTTTGTGCAGTGGTTTTACACAGAGCAGGCCAGATCCTCCTCTTCTCGGGTCCCTCTTTGGCGCTCCTGGTCCCTCCCTTGCAAGAATCTTGCTATGGGGGGAACCAAGCCCATTCAGACACAGTGCTTCGATCTGGCCCCACCCCTTTTCCTCCTCATTGGCTGACAGACTTTGACAGCAACGGGAGCCAATGGCGCCACGCTTCTGTCTCAGCCAATGAGGAGGGGAGTCCTGGGCAGCCAAGACACTCCTGCAACATTGCTGGGTCTTGATAGAGGTCAGGTAAGTATTAGGGGGGCTGAGGGAGGCTGCTTCACACAGAAGGTTTTTTATCTTAATGCATAGAATGCATTAAGATTAAAAAAACCTTCTGCCTTTACAACCACATTAACACAAACATTTTAAATGGATTTCATTTCTATTTTAAATGGAATTGGTTGTTATAGAAGGTAAGGGTTCACATTTAGTCTCAGACAGTAGGCATATTTAATAGAATAGTGTTTTTAGAAATAATATTTTGTCCTGAGGTTTGTATATATTGTATCTGTAGGAATCTCACTTGTGACACAGTAAATTACAAAATATTTTGTCATTTGAAGGACTGCTGCAAAATGCAAAACCACACCCAATATTTAGCGCCTTACGTCCACTTTATGTCACGACACACAGCCACACCACATTATCTCTATCTCAGGCTGTTCCTTTCTATGAAAGCGTAAAATTGGGAGGTATGGGTAGACTAAGGACATCATTTTTCCTAGATACTCTTCTATGCCCTCGAAGGGAAAAAGTACATTTTTTTGTAAATGACTAAATGACTTTGTCACTGTATATTAAAACATGTCAAGAGTTTAATCATGCAGACTTGTAGAGCTACTGATAGGTCCACTTTGACAGTCCTATGGCTACTAGGAGAATGGGAAAATAAATTATAATCCTCCTCTGGATCATTCAGCTGCATGTGTAATTTCATATCCTCTGTTCTTTTGCAGCAGATTTGTTGGACCAGTACATGTTTGCTGTTGTAGTATGCCACCAGACGACTATATAAAAAATCTATTATTTTGTATTGTATTGCTTGACAGCAATGAAAAATATGTTTTAAAATGTATTTTTTGGTAGTATGTATGTGCTGTAAAAAAAATGTATATACTATGTATGTGTGTGTGTGTGTGTGTGTGTGTGTGTGTGTGTGTGTGTATATTTATATGTATATATATATATATATACAGTATATATTTATTTTTATTTCTAAAAGCACTATGTATTTCTTTTGAATGTATGCAGTAATAGATCCTCCAGTAAAAGTATCACAGAGTATATTGCACCTGAGCCAACAAAAAGCAAACGAACAGCACTGGCTGTGAATATAATTTGCATGTATGATTCTTTCTTTATTATACAGACTCTCTCTGCATTGTTGAATAGATAAGGAATTTTCATATTATATACAGCCATTGCCTGTATTGTTTTACTAGTGAAAAAAACATGACATTCTTCAATGCACATAAGACTATTGTCCTTTTTATGGTATGGAGAATTTCCAAACCTTTATTTTACATGGTATTTGCATTTGAGGGCACAGACCTTTATTCATGTGAGATTGCAATAAACAAACAAAATTATGCAAAGCATATTTGCAAACACATTATTCATATGATGCTTAATATGAGCTTCATTCAAATGCATTATTAAACATTGACTAGAGGAGTGGCTTTGACTCTAGGAGACCTGCTTATAACGGATTGAATTCATTAGTTTTCTGTTTTTTCCCATCCAATTGTTTCCATTTTGAAATTCAACCTCCTCACAGATTGCAGCTTCCATGTACAGTATATCTGAAAATATATGTACCCGACCTCTATTGTTATTTTCAATAGGGATTCATTATTTTAATAAGTCCTCTGGTTAGCAGTACTACAGAGGAATGAGGAAGTGAAAAATCTAACACAATGTGCACTTTCTAAACAGTAGGTAAAAGTAAAGACAGCAGATATACATGTAAAACTTATGTAGGGAGATTTGTTTCATCCCTGTGTATATATCTGAGGCTGTTCACTTCACTGGGTATATGTGAGGGTTTACATCCACTTTAAAATCTATTTTTCAGCATGTTTGGCATCGTGTTTCACAGTTGTGCTCATAAGTTTACATACCCTGGCAGAATTGATAATTTCTTGGCCATTTTTCAGCGAATATGAATGATGACACAAAAACTTTTCTTTCACTCATGGTTAGTGTTTGGCTAAAGCCATTTATTAACAATCAACTGTGTTTACTCTTTTTAAATCATAATGGCAACAGAAAATATCCAAATAACCCTGACCAAAAGTTTACATACCCTGGTGATTTTGGCCTGATAACATGCATACAAGTTGATACAAAGGGGCTTGAATGGCTATTAAAGGTAACCATCCTCACCTGTGATCTGTTTGTTTGTAATTAGTGTGTGTGTATAAAAGGTCAATGAGTTTCTGGACTCCTGACAGACCCTCGCATCTTTCATCCAGTGCTGCACTGACATTTCTGGATTCTAAGTCATGGGGAAAGCAGAAGAATTGTCAAAAGATCTGTGGGAAAATGTAGTTTAACTGTATAAAACAGAATAGGGATATAAACAGATATACAAGGAATTGAGAATGCCAATCAGTAGTGTTCAAACTCTAATCAAGAAGTGGAAAATGAGGGGTTCAGTTGAAACCAAACCACGGTCAGGTAGACCAACTAAAATGTCAGCCACAACTGCCAGGAAAATTGTTCGGGATGCAAAGAAAAACCCACAAATAACTTCAGGTGAGATACAGGACTCTTTGAAAACATGTTGTGTGGCTGTTTCAAGATGAACAATAAGGAGACACTTGAAGAAAGATGGGCTGCATGGTCGAGTCGCCGGAAGAAAGCCATTACTATGCAAATGCCACAAACTATCCTGCTTATATGACAAACAGCACAGAGACAAGCCTAAAACCTTCTAGCACAAAATCATTTGGAGTGATGAGACCAAAATTGAGCTTTTTGGCCACAACCATAAATGCTACTGTAGCAATACTCCTGAAGGAGCTGCTTAAGTTTGTTCAGTCTGCCTCTCAACCCCAAAGAACTGTCTCAGCCCCTCTGGCACACCTAGCAAACAGTGTACTTGCAAACACAGTAAAACAGACACAAATGTAGTGAACAGGAAGTGTGTTTACTGGGAGACTTTCCACAATTAGTGTTCTGGTAACTCAATAGTCAAGAATGTCAAACTGTGGTATTTAATAGTATTAATCAAACCCAAAATGCAGACTTCAAAATAACACAGTCAAAGAACTTAAATAGGTCTAGAGTGGCGTATGCACTCAGGCATAAAATGGAACTGATCTGACATAACAACAGTCAGTCTGTTTCCCTCAAATCCTGAAATCACAGACCCAGGCAATTAAATGTGAGGCAATAGACCACAAATGCAAATCACGTAAACATTTAAATGTGAGAGTTCCACTTTTAAAGGTAGTCACTGGGGTCACTAAATTACTGATAGTGAAGGAGTAATAGAAAGGGCCCTCACAATGGAGATATCCAGGATCTTCAGCTAGCCGGGCGCTGGTGCACTTTATGTCCTGTTGAGCAGGATAAACAAAGGGGTACTAGTATACAAAAAAAGTATACAAAAAAAGACGACACTTGTTCCCATCTATAGCTGGCTATCGCAATAAGAAGCATTGGAAGGCTAACAACAGGTACAAACAAGGCCAATGATAACTCCAAGGGAAAAAACAAGCTTAACTTACCACTAGCCCGCAGACAACCAAATAACCTGCCTAAGAGCTTGCGTTTAAAAGCAGGGGTTTAGTCTGCACACATTTGCAAATGCATACGTAAGCCACAGAGCCTCGTCAAGGCACCCTGGTATCTGCGGTACCTAACACTAACTTATAAGTGTCCCCACAGTGGAGGCACATTGCATTCTGATAATTAGGTGAGAGCAGGTGGACTGAAGGGGAGCCACCCCTTTTTAAAGGTACAGGGGCACATTGAACACCCAGCATATAGCACAATGGCTGCAAAGGTGTCAGTGCATTGCCTCACCAAAAAACACGACAGTGATACAAAAAAGACACCACTTGCTCCCATCTATAGTTGACAATCGCAGTAAGAAGCACTGGAAGGCTAACAACAGGTACAAACAAGGCCAAGGATAAATCCAAGGGAAAAACCAAGTTTAACTTACCACCATCCTGCAGACAACCTAATATCCTGTCTAACAGTATGCGTTAAAAGCAGGGGTTTAGTCTGCACACATTTGAAAATGCATGCGTAAACAACAGAGCCTCGTCAAGGCACCCTGCTATCTGTGGTACCTAACACTAATTTATAAATGTACCCAGGGCCGGTGCTACCACTAGGCAAACTAGGCAGCCACCTAGGGCGCCCTGCTGCCTGGGACGCCCGGCCACTGGTGTTCTTACTCTCTTCTCTCTGCAGCAAGCAACTAAGTCTTTCGCATCAGCAGGCAGCCACCGTTCCGTTCGCACATAGTGTCAGAGGTGCAGCGGCGGTGGAGGACTGTGTCTGCATCCCGACTTCCGAATGAATGGAAGCAAGCAAACATTCATTGATGGGCACTGCTGAGGCTGCATTTGATGGGTGCAGGTGAGGCTAAATTTGATGGGCGCTGGTGAGGCTACATTTGATGGGCACTGGTGGGGCTGCATTTGATGGGCGCTTCATTAAAAAGGTGGGGTATACATGGGCAGGGAAAACAGGGTGGAGTCAGGGGGGTGGCAAAATTAGGTTTCGCCTAGGGTGTCAAAAATTTGTGCACCAGCCCTGAGTGTACCTGTTGTTAGCCTTCCAATGCTTCTTACTGCTATAGCCAGTTATAGATTGGAGCAAGTGGCGTCTTTTTTGTATCACTGTCGTATATTTTGGTCAGGAAAAGCACTGACACCTTTGCAACCATTGTGCTATATGCTGGGTGTTCAGTGTGCCCCTGTACCTTTAAGAAGGGGTGGCTCCCCTTCAGTCCACCTGCTCTCACCTATCCATCAGAATGCATGTACCTCCACTGTGGGGACACTTATAAATTAGTGTTAGGTCCACAGATACCAGGGTGCCTTGACAAGGCTCTGTGGCTTACGTATGCATTTGAAAATGTGTGCAGACTAAACCCCTGCTTTTAACGCATACTGTTAGACAGGTTGTTCGGTTGTCAGTGGGCTGGTGGTAAGTTTAGCTTGGTTTTTCCCTTGGATTTATCCTTGGCCTTGTTTGTACTTGAAAGTATCCTGGTAGGCAAAAAATGAGACATAGGATGCTAGCATTATGCTGATAGGCAAAGTGGAATGCGGGATTCTAACAGTATCCTTGCAGGCAAAGTGGAATGTGGTGACTGTTCAGCAGGGTGCAAGTGTTCCTACAAATGTGGGCACTGGTGAGGTCTTGAGGCGATTCAGTTCACATTTGTAGCGCTTTACAAATCATTAATTCATTCAATGTTGCCTGACTACCGTGTCTTTAAATATGGGCAAATGCCCGCTCACCCATCATGCGACCAAAGGATCAAGCGACTAGTTCCCAGAAAGGCCAGACTGGCCACCTTGGATATATAGCTGGGATCCCTCTCAGGCTGGATGTCTGTGTGTGTGTCAGCTCACATTACAGTAAACTCACTCAGTGAAAACAGGAAGAAGGGGGGGGGGTGAAAAAGCCCATGCAGACATGACAGCCAGCTCTCTTCCTCTTTCAGGCTGGAAAGCCTGTGTACATCGCGGTGACCAGCTTTGTGGGGTCGCTACACTAGATTTGAAGAGGAGTCAATAAGGCCTATGATGAAAGGTACACCATTCCTACTGTAAAACACGGAGTTGGATCGCTGATGTTTTGGGGGATGTGTGAGCTACAAAGGCACAGGAAATTTGGTCAAAATTGATGGCAAGATGAATGCAGTATGTTATCAAAAAATACTGGAGGAACATTTGCATTCATCAGCCAGGAAGCTGCGCATGGGACGTACTTGGACATTCCAACATGACAATGATCCAAAACACAAGGCCAAGTCAACCTGTCATTGGCTACAACAGAATAAAGTGAAGGTTCTGGAGTGGTCATCTCAGTCTCCTGACCTCAATATCATTGAGCCACTCTGGAGAGATCTCAAACGTGCAGTTCATGCAAGACAGCCCAATAATTTCCAGGAACTGGAGGCTTTTTGCCAAGAGGAATGGGCAGCTTTACCATCTGAGAAGATAAAGAGCCTCATCCACAAATACCACAAAAGACTTCAAGCTGTCATTGATGTTAAAGGGGGCAATACACAGTATTAAGAACTGGGGTATGTCAACTTTTCATCAGGGTCATTTGGTTAGTTTCTGTTGCCATTATGATTTAAAAAGAGTAAACACAGTTGATTGATAATAAATAGCTTTAGCCAAACACTAACCATGAGTGAAAGAAAAGTGTGTGTTATCATTCATAGTCTCTGAAAAATGGCCAAGAAATCATAAATTCTGCCAGGGTATGTAAACTTATGAGCACAACTGTATATAGAATCCTTATGTGAATCATTTATGTGAATCTATTTCAAGGTTTCTTAAGCCTAGTACACATGATCAGAATATCATGCAAAAAATACTGCTTTTGAAGCGATCGTACAATAATCTGATCCTTAGTACACAGCTTTCCTTCGAAACTATCCGAAGGGACAAACATGAAAATCGTTACCATTGGATACCAGATAGTATGATTTTTGTTTAATCAGTACAGTTTTTGTCCAAAAATACAATACAGGTACATTACATCACTTTCTGAATTTTTATTCTGCTGTACGAGACTTTTTGTATGTTAGTAATCTATTTGTTTTCGATATGAAGACTAGAATGCAAAAAAAAAATGTGTCCGATAATCTCATCGTGTGTACTAGGCTTTAACCAGAGATGTCGGCAACAGTACTTTCCATTGCAGACTGACATTGCTAAAGCTGGGCATACATGGGTTTGTTTTATTTTATCTGTGGGATGATCGAAAGAAACTGAATGGATTCCCCTATCTACACAATCGAGGTAGATAGAGGAATCCTGCCCACTGTGTTTTTGTATTCTGACAGCAGGGACTAACAGAATACAGTACACTGATCAGCACTGAAGCACAATTGGCTGCAGTGCTGAGCGAACAAAAATTTTTAAAGAAGCCTGTTCATATGAATACGATCATTAGATTACTTCTCACTAATTGGAACAGCCTTAGATGGATCGAAATTCAGCTGGTCCCTGCTGAACCAACCAAATTTTGATCCCTTTTTGGCCAGCTTAAGCCATTGCTTTGCAATTAGCAGCGGCCTGTTGTGTGAGTTCCTTCATTCTCTGGGCTGCCTATCTGATAGACGTAATAGGCAGCCCAATGACCAACTTTAGGCATGCACATGGCAGGCTGACAATGCAGCTACAAATTGCGAGATAGCCGCTTTGTGTTGTCAACCTGCAACAGGAACTACTGTTACTGCAAGGATTTCTAGTAAGGATCTTTGCAACATTCACAAAAATGAATTTGTTTAGGAAAACTGTATTCAGTAAGGTGTAGGCAGGTTGCCTACAGGAGGAATGTTTTTTGTTAGATCACTTTCACACTGGGGTGGTTTTCAGGCACTTTAGTGCTAGAAATAGCCTCTGCAAAGTGCCTGAACACCGCCTCCCATTCATATCAGTGTGTCTTTTCACCCTGGGGCAGTGCCCTTGCGGGACATTCCGAAAAGTCCTGCAAGCAGCATCTTTGGGGCAGGTTGGGAGCGCTGTATTTATCGCTTCCAAAACGCCCTGCCGATTTTTAAAAGCGCGTTGAAAGTGCCGCAAAACTGGAGTTTTTACCCCTTTTTGGGTTAAAAGCACCCCGCTAATGGCTGAAAAGCTTTTGTGCCACTTAAACAGCACTAAAGCGCTGCTAAAACGAGGGGCGCTTTAGTGCTAACGGCCTGCTCTTTCATTGTGAAAGCAGCCTTAGCAAGTGAGACAGGCTGCATAGGATTTTTCCCCTGTACTGTAGAATAAAAGGGGAGAAGGGCTCTGCACAGAGAGCTGGTGCCTGCATGGGAAGAATAGAGAGGAAAACAACAGCATGTAATCTCTAGCCACTTCACAGGATTTGTACTTTGCCTGTACTCAACCACATATGTTGTGACTGCATTGGAGAAGGGCTGCCTCACCTTGCATTCTATCAGAGGCACCGGGGATCTGGAGAACATGCAAGATATGTAGTAATCCATAACGGCATTCGCCCTTTCTGAGTTATGCCTGGGCAGCCAGTTAGAAGAAGTTAGGAACACTATGATAATACTTCTGTTCATGTCGGATTCTATTATGAAGTTCTTTAAGTTGCATCAACTGTTTTGAGCCTGGGCTGAAATTATTCAAAGGGGTGCATGTTGGTTCTGGCATATTCCAAAGAACCAGGGTCTGTTAAGCAAATGTGGGGTATGAAGCTCAGCTACTACAGAGATTTACTTAGCAAGTCAACCAGGAAGAGTGAAGTAGTTGCTATGGGTAACCAAGTACTAGAAAAAGTTACAAAGCAACCATCCATGAAGCGTGGTAGCTAGTAAAGGCGACAGGTCATTGAGGGGATCGATGTCCTGGCTCTCTCCCTAGTGGTTGGTATCCAGTAGAAACTGGAACCGAGCCTGAGTTACTGGTCACATGGGTATGGAAGGAAAGGAGTTAACAAGTGCATGCAAGAAGTTGGGACCCCATATGTGCATGGCGGGGACCCCATTCTGTTACTAGAAGTGAGGTAACAGAGGTACACTGGACTGGTGGAGAGGTTACAGGCTCAGCAGTGTCCCTCCTAATGCAACCTGCATCAAGTTACAGTGTGTAGTGACATGGGACAAGAAGGACACTGCCTTAATGTAAGACTTTTCACATGACCACAGTCTCCGCCTGCTCCTGGGCATTGATGAGCGTAAAAGTTACCCCCATGTGTAGGGCGAGTAAGCCCCGCCCACAAAGGCATGATGCAAAACATACCTAAAATAAGATTAAGAGTTCACATACACTTTAACTTTTTGAATATGGCAGAGTTTGGGTAGACAAACTTTACATTTGGGTAAAATGTAATTGACAAAAAAGCTGATCTACCTATTTGGGCCAAATTTATTTTTGGTTTGTTTACAAAAATTATTTGTTTTACAACTGTTTTGTTCTATATATTTGTAAAAATTCTAATTTTATAAAATAACACTAGCAGGGACTGGCCAACGTTCTGACAGTGTGTACAGCTGTTTGTTTGACAAAAGCTGATCTGCCTTTTGTTGAAGGGACATGTTAGAAAAGCAGCATCTGATCAGCGCTCTCAGCCAATGGTTGCGAGCGCTGCTCAGTGTGTTCTGGTAGGAGAGGGAGTTCCCCTGTCAGAATACAACGGCACATGGGGTAGATTGCCTCACCAACATTGCTTGTGTTAGTACTGCAATCTCTTTTTTTTTTTTTTTTTTTCAGCCCACCAGGTTAAAAAAAATATATATAAAATAAATAGCAGTTTGTACCAGGCTTAAAGTGATTGTAACCTCTTACATATATCCAGGGAAGTGACTGGCCTCACGGTCATACACAGAGATGAAATACATTTTCCTACATATGTTGTACCTGTTTATCTGCAGTCTTCTCTTCTCTACATCTGTTCAAAGTCCAGAATGTATAAAGCTTGTCTGAACTGTCAGAAAAAGGGGGCAAAGAGCTGAAATTACATTGTTCAACTCAGTGAACAGAGCTTTGAGAGCTGATTGGAGGAAATAAACCCCCTTCACACAGGAACAGAGCTCAGGCTGTCAATCAGCTGCCACCCCCTCCCCATCACTTTTTTTCTCTTGGTGTCAGGAAAACTTGTCAGAAGTGATTCATGCTGATAGCAGAGGAATGAAGCAGCAGACATTAATAAAACTTAGTGCTTTTAACTTGTACTTGAGACAAGTACACACTATGGAGGGATATGCTTTATCCATATTTCATGTCTGAGGTTTACAACCACTTTAAGTTACAGTATCTGATATGGGATAAGTCACCGGGAAAAGTAAATGAAATGTGTAATCATAAAGCTTTCCTAATCAAAGAAGCAAAAAAATCCTTTTTATTCATTTTATTTTTTTAGCTCTGTACAAAACCACTATACGTACATGCTCTTTAACTGCATGCTATTTCTTTATGGAATTTAAAAACTAAGCAGATGCTTATTCTTTTTTTAAGAATGTTCTTTTTAAAAAAAATCCGATACAGTTTTAACAACAGCAACTTACAGAATTCATGAAAAGGCGTTAATGCTGATTTGATACCGCAAAACCTATTTAAATTGTGTCAAATTTGCACATTAAAAATGTTTTAATATGTAGAATTAACTTAATCTTATAAAGAATTAATGACATTTTGCAAATAATGCAGTTCCTCCACTTTGCTACAAAGTAGTGAGTTTACAGCTTGTACAGTATAACAGTGTATATTTTCTGTCCCCTCAAAATAACTCAACACACAGCCATTAATGTCTAAACCGCTGGCAACAAAAATGAGTCCCCCCCCCCAAGTGAAAATGTCCAAATTGGGCCCAAAGTGTCAATATTTTGTGTGGCCACCATTATTTTCCAGCACTACCTTAACCCTATTGGGCATGGAGTTCATCAGAGCTTCACAGGTTGCCACTGGAGTCCTCTTCTACTCCTCCATGACGACATCATAGAGCTGGTGGATGTTAGCGACCTTGCGCTTGTCCACCTTCCGTTTGAGGATGCCCCACAGATGCTCAATATTGTTTATGTCTGGAGACATGCTTGGCCAGTCCATCACCTTTACTCTCAGCTTCTTTAGCAAGGCAATAGTCGTCTTGGAGGTGTGTTTGGGGTTATCATGTTGGAATCCTGCCCTGTGGCCCAGTCTCCGAAGGGAGGGGATCATGCTCAGCTTCAGTATGTCACAGTACATGCTGGCATTCATGGTTCCCTCAATGAACTGTAGCTCCCCATTGCCAGCAGCACTCATGCAGCCCCAGACAATGACACTCCGACTACCATGCTTGACTGTAGGCAAGACACACGTGTCTTTATACTCCTCACCCGGTTGCCGTCACACATGCTTGACACCATCTGTACCAAATAAGTTTATATTGGTTTCATCAGACCATAGGACATGGTTGCAGTAATCCATTCTTTCTACTATCCCTGAACTCTGGGGGTGGTATGGGATGTGAAACTTCCAGTCAATCTTCAGTGTTTTCACTAAATCTTGACACACTTTGGCTATGAAGGCAGGACCATTGTCTGACTTTATTTGAAGTGGGCAGCCCCATCTTGGGATTATTTCCTGTGTAAGGATTCGGACTACTGTTTGTGCATCTTCCTTTGTGGTAACGAACACTTCTATCCATCGTGAGAACATATCTACTTACAAGTAAATATTCCTGTCTCTTGCCTAGTTTGGACACGTGTGTAAAATCAATCTGAGGATGAGTGAATGGTGTGGACGGGTAAACAAGGTGTTCGTGTTTTGCCCTGTGTGGATTTCTTGGATTGTTCCTGAGGCATGTAATGCATCTTCCAACATATGATTTTAATAATGAGGGAAGATCGGGGATGAAAAAATCTTTATCCAATAACCCACATGTAACCTGCCAGCCTCTATGTCCTACCTCATGATATTGTGAGATAAATAGGGGTGCACTAGCTACGGGTATGCATGGTCTCCCCTCTTGGCAGATGAGCCCTGATTCAGGGCTTTTCTGCACTCCCTCAATGTTCCATTTCCTAATGTCCTCGGGGGTGGCGTGGACCTGGAGGTCGGATAAGGTTTGGTCTAGAAGGGGCATTTCTGGAGCTAGGAAGGGCATTTGCTTCCTTTGCTATTCTAACTGCTAGTGCGTTTCCCTTAGTAATGTCATCCTGTTGTCCTGTGTGTGCTTTGCAATGGAGGATGGCTATTGATTTTGGAAGTTGTATTTTTTCTAACAGACTTGTAACTAAAGTGGAATGTGAGATGGATTTTCCATCGGCCGCAATGTAACCCCTTCTTTGCCAAATGACTCATCGTGTGCGACCCCCGAATGCATATTTGGAATCAGTGTATATGTCCACGTCCCGTCCCTCAAAGAGCTGACATGCTCTTGTGAGTGCTATCAGTTCTGCCACTTGAACTGACTGAAAGGGAACTGGGTTTGCTTCTAGTATTACATCGGGCAGTTGAACTACAGCATACCTCGCGTGATATGTGTTATCATTTGGCCTTGAACAAGAGCCGTCTACAAGTACATTTTGTGCATCAGGGAGGGCAGTTGAAGACATATCACACCTGGGAGATGTATCTTGGTGTACGAGGTCCATGCACTCATGCTGAGGCACTACCTCATCTTCCTCACCCTTCAAGCCTAGTAAAGCATTCAGGATAGGAGCGGGGCCAGAGGTGGGTGATGTATATTTTATCTCAAGTTTTCAGTTGGACAACAAGATCACCTTTGAGCCGACATGTGTTGAGTATGGATGTTTTTTAACAGGATGGACACATTGTGGGTAGTATGTAGTTTGGTTGCATGACCCAGGGTGAATGAAGTAGCCATCTCCACAACCATCGCACAGGATGCTAAAGCTTGGAGACACACCGGTATACCCTGTACCGGCATAGGCACAACCCTTGAAAAAAATGCAATAGGGCGGAGTTTGCCTCCATGCTCCTGTGCCAGGACTCCCGCCATGGTTTTACAGTTGTCCCTGGCAAATAAGTGAAACATCTTACCATATTCAGGTAATCCAAGACCAGGAGCTGTGACCATTGCAGTTTTAAGATACACAAAAGCATTACACATTTCATCATTCCATTTTACACAATATGGCATGTCAATATTTGTGGCTTATCTCAGGAGGTTATCATAGTAGGAACAATCAGGTATCCAATGGTGGCAGTAACCAATCATACCAAGAAAAGACAGCATATCTTTCTTAGTAAGTGTGCGGGGCAGACCCACGAGAGCCGCAGCACTCTTATGACTGATTTTCCTCTCTCCTTTAGAAAGCACAAAACCAAGTGCCTGGAGGGCCACTGAGTAGACAACAGGGGAGTCCACATAACCCTGGGGCATTCTACACCATGTCATCTGGCAGTTTCTAAAACAAAATGCAAGTATTGGCTGTGTCTCCTCGTCCACAAGGACAGAAAAAAATGCGTTTGTTAAATCAATCACAGAGAAATATTCAGCATCGGATGGAATGTAGGTGAGGAGTGATGGCACATCAGGCACTATGGGTGCGATAGGTACAACCAAGTTGTTTATGGCCCTTAGGTCCTGCACAAACCTATAACTGCCATCCGGCTTTTTAACTGGATTTATAGGTGTGTTGGAGGGTGAAACTGTTTCTTTCAAAATTCCCTGTTTAAGAAAGTGCTCCACCATCGGAGCAATTCCCTCCTCTTTCTCTTTGGACAGGGGATATTGTTTGTGGTAAATGGGTTGTGCCCACTCTTTAGTGGTGGCTCTATAGGGGGTGCAGGAGATGAGTCCCACATTGAGGGAGTTTTCTGACCATACTTTCTCAAGGTCCCCTTTTATTTCTGTGATTAGCATCATGGGCCATATCAGAACCTTTTTAGAGTGTGCGATGACACCGCCTTGACTTGTTATTTCCATTTTCACATTTCCAAGGCCCCCCTTGGAAATGTGCACGTACTGGTTTCTCCTTTATCTCAAAACGACCTGCCGCATCTTTCTCTGTTAATGTCTTCTGAAAGTCCTCCAGTGTACTGCTGGACCACTCAGAGATCACTTGCCTGACCATTAAACCCTTTCGTGGTTTAAGATTAGATATGTAGGTTTGAATCATCAAACTTATCATATCTGCCTGCAAAGACAACTCGGCCTCTTGGGTCCAGGTGTCCATGAATCTTTTCCAGAAATCCAACGCTGACTCACTTGACTTTTGTTTACACGCTATGGCAGTGGGGAGGGAGGACTTATTTTTAAATGTACCCTTCCTTTTGGCCACAAGCTCATCCCACATGACCGTCTTCTGTATTTAATGGGTATTTACTTGCCTGTCCTTTAAATGGGGTGATTACTGATATGGATGTGACATTAGTCCAATCCTAAGCAGTGGCGTGTCCTATAATGCCATCAATGATAAGACGCATGTCTTCTTGTGTGTAATTCCT
Source organism: Aquarana catesbeiana (assembly GCF_042186555.1). Classification (NCBI taxonomy): domain Eukaryota; kingdom Metazoa; phylum Chordata; class Amphibia; order Anura; family Ranidae; genus Aquarana; species Aquarana catesbeiana. Next base: position 172,274,598 of record NC_133327.1, on the reverse strand, counting down.
ACCCTTAGAAGCCTTTTTCAAGTATGCCAACTTGCCTCCAGGGGAGACATTTGGCTTTGGACAGTGTTTTATAATTTTTTTTATGCCTTCTACTTCAATGGGCTTTTTAAGCATATCCTCACCTATGGTCATAAAGGGGCCCTGAAATATAGCCCCGTCTTCCTCCTCAGTGTCCCACTCCTTATTCTTATTCGCCTCCTTATTCTGACTTCTTGCCGCTTTACTAATGGCGTTTTGGCAGCTAAAGTATTTACTTTTTCCTGTATTTTCATTTTTTCCTCTGTCCTTCTTAGCTCTATCTCATAAACCTCTTTTAACTTTGCCTTTTCCTTTCGTATTGCTTCCTCATAATCTTTTTGTGAAATTGGGTATTTATCTAGTTTCCCGCCTATGTCAGTACTAGACTCAGGTGTGGGATTCTCAGACTTGGATAGATTTTGTTTGTGTATGGTGGAGGGTTGAATGGGAGGAGGAAAGGGGCAGTTGGATCTGGTCTCTTTTTATCTGCCTCATCCTTTTGTTTCGTATCAGTATCCTCTCTATTTAGGTCTTTAGAGGGCTTCTTTTGTTTCCTACTATTTCTCTGAAACCAATAAGGGGAATATTTTAACCAGTCCCCCGCCCCCCTTCTCATCTATTGGAGGTCACCGGAATACCATGGGAAGGCTTTCTTTTCTCCAGACATACATGTAAGTCCTTCACAATATCCATGTGAAATTCATCATTATCTCCTTCTCAAGGAAATGGGTCACTACTGTGCATACTTTCTGTCCACCCAGCTAAGTTAGACACCCAGAAGTTTATAAACTCGTAATCAGTTCCACATACTCTAGCTACATAATCTTTACAATTTCCCCCAGTGTTTGGAGGAGGTGGGAGATCCTTTCCCTGCGACTGACCCATTATTACAGTGAAAGAAAGACTGCCTTACCTTGCAGTTTCAGTTCACACAACAAATTATCTTATACTTCTATGCGAAAAATAAGAAAAGCAAGACACAGATATGGGCCCGGGTGGTAATTGCCTTATTAACACCAACACTTTTTCTCCTTCCCAAAAGGAGTGTAGTACTACTTATTTAAACTTTACAAAGTCTTTCCTAAGACCGCTTTACAAAGCCCTTCCTGAGGACAGGTCTACCTAAGACCGTTTTAACACTTATAAGGCATGGTCCGTCTCCTTTCTAATAAATTTAAAGGACTAAAGCTTTATCAGAGCCGAGGCAAGAAAACAATTCGTCAAAATAAGACAAAATTTACTTACCACAGATTGCTTTATTGCAGACGAGCCCCCATTTGAAAGGAATTCTGGTTCTGGACGACCACCATTGGTTAACTTCGGCAGACCACGTGACCCCGGTACCACAGGAGACCCAATGAAACGCGTGAAACAAGATGTGAATTCAAAGGATGTCTGTCTTTTAATGAACATGAATGCAGCTTATATGTAGTATAGATCAAAGGAGGGGGGGTGGTTAGTTGAATGCCTAGTGTCTAGGGTTAAACCAGATTGTTACTTTGATGTGTATCTATAAACAGTTAGATAAGACATCTTGTAATTTAGTAACATATCTTATCTGATTGCCTAAGGCTAAAAAGGATATACATTTTGAAAAAGGCTTGACCACAGTTAGCACAATAGGGGGTATGTTGCTGTACAAACATTCCTACATACTCATACACAAACAGAAACCTACACAATAAGAGACTTCATATAAGATGGCAGGGGTACACAAAATGGAGTCATGATGGTTCATTCATATTATTACAGTCAGTATGCTGGGGCTCAAATCTGGTTATGGAGTGCTCAATATATACTTCCTCTAAACCTGGGTATAAGCGCCTATACCAGGCATGTCCAAAGTTCGTCCCATGGGCCAATTGCGGCCCACCTGGTTATTTGGACATATATCTTTTGTGGTCCCCCACGATCTCCCAGCGCCGGGGCCACAAAAGATGTATATGCCTTGGAGGGGACAGGGAGGAAGCGTGACGAGCACTGTACACACAGGAGAATTTCCTGTTTACGGGACTTTCTATTAAAGAGGCCGCCGTGTAAACAGGAGATTTTCCTGTTGGTGATCTTTGGCACTCGTGAGTGCATTCCTGGCAATGGTGCTGAATTCCTGGCAATGGTGGGTGGTGCATTCCTAGAAATGGTGAGGCTACATTCATGGCAATGGTGGGTCTGCAGATGGGCACTTGTGAGGCTGCAGACCCTTATTTTGATTCACAGTTCTTTATTTAAAATTATTTTTTTTTTCCCTGAAACTTCGCTCTTAAAGCGAAGATGCGTGTTATACGCCAATAAATATGGTATATCCAAATAATACGCCTGAGATCATCTCTTTACTCAGACACAGCCACAAAGGCAAGCGAATTCTTGTTGGGCAGTATATTAGTGCTCGGACGAACACACTTAGATCGAATTTTAATGGTTCAAAGAATGTCAGGCAAAATGGTCGGCCCTCACGCATGTTCACATCATCAAATCTGGCCCTCTTTGAAAAAAAGTTTGGACACCCCTGGCCTATACTGTGTCCCAAGTGGAAAATGGTATTCTTCTTTTATCGGGTGTAGCGGGGTATGGCCAGCAGCCTCTCACCATTTTCTGGGTAACATCTGGTCTCCTGTTCTCCATTGGCGACTCAGCAAAGTCAGCAACAGTGGCTTTCACCCCAATGATCAGGCGGTGACACCAGTTAGGGGCAGTGGTGTTCTCATGTACCAGGAGATTTCTGCTACTCTGCCCCTCTGCATCCCTGATGTGGTGGTAAAACCTTCTGTTAGCAGCCTGGTGCATGTCCTGCCTCTCACAGTGTTCTCACCACATCTATGTCAAATCTGGAAACAGTCCTTTTTTCTCTTCACAAAACCCCTGTGATCCTGAAATATGTAGTATGAATCTGAAACATGAGCTCTGTCTGTTGACTACATCCTCCACAAATCTTAGTTCCTCCGTGTTCTCTGACTATTTTAATGGAATTCTTTATAGCAGTAGTAACGTTGTTTACAAAAAAAATGAATGTCCCCCTGCAAGCATTGCATACTAGCACACATTATGAAAGGCTTACCTGTGAAATGGATCCCTCCAGCAGAATGCTGTCAGGGCTTCCACCTTTACCCGGTCTTTCTTCCGGCTTTGCAGGCTCCAGCCGTTTGAATGGCTGAGCTGTGATGCGCACAGGAATCACAGCTACGGCACAGCGCTCTGAATGGATGGCACACTCGAGAGTGCTATCCATTCAGTTTGCATGCGCTGGTGACGTCACCGGCTGCTACAGATGTGAATATCTCCTAAACAGTGCACATTTAGTAGATATATTTACTGTACCTACAGGTAAACCTTATTATAGGCTTATCTGTAGGTACAGTCAGGTCCATAAATATTGGGACATCGACACATTTCTAATCTTTTTGGCTCTATACACCACCACCACAATGGATTTGAAATGAAATGAACAAGATGTGCTTTAACTGCAGACTTTCAGCTTTAATTTGAGGGTATTTACATCCAAATCAGGTGAATGGTGTAGGAATTACAACAGTTTATATATGTGCCTTCCACTTTTTAAGGGACCAAAAGTAATGGGACAATTGGCTGCTCAGCTGTTCCATGGCCAGGTGTGTGTTATCCCCTCATTATCCCATTTACAGATAAAAGGTCCACAGTTCATTTCAAGTGTGCTATTTGCATTTGGAATCTTTTGCCGTCAACTCTCAATATGAGATCCAAAGAGCTGTCACTATCAGTGAAGCAAGCGATCATTAGGCTGAAAAAACAAAACAAACCCATCAGAGAGATAGCAAAAACATTAGGTGTGGCCAAATCAACTTTTTGGAACATCCTTAAAAAGATAGAACGCACCGGTGAGGTCAGCAACACAAAAAGACCCAGAAGACCATGGAAAACAACTGTGGTGGATGACCGAAGAATTCTTTCCCTGGTGAAGAAAACACCCTTCACAACAGTTGGCCAGATCAAGAACACTCTCCAGGAGGTAGGTGTATGTGTGTCAAAGTCAACAATCAAGAGAAGACTTCACCAGAGTAAATACAGAGGGTTCACCACAAGATTTAAACCATTGGTGAGCCTCAAAAACAGGAAGGCCAGATTAGAGTTTGCCAAACAACATCTAAAAAAGCCTTCACAGTTCTGGAATAACATCCTATAGACAGATGAGACCAAGATCAACTTGTACCAGAGTGATGGGAAGAGAAAAGTATGGAGAAGGAAAGGAACTGCTCATGATCCAAAGCATACCACCGCATCAGTGAAGCATGGTGGTAGTAGTGTCATGGCGTTGGCATGTATGGCTGCCAATGGAACTGGTTCTCTTGTATTTATTGATGATGTGACTGCTGACAAAAGCAGCAGGATGAATTCTGAAGTGTTTCGGGCAATATTATCTGCTCATATTCAGCAAAATGCTTCAGAACTCATTGGATAGCACTTCACAGTGCAGATGGACAATGACCTGAAGCATACTGTGAAAGCAACCAAAGAGTTTTTTAAGGGAAAGAAGTGGAATGTTATGCAAAAGTCAATCACCTGACCTGAATCCAATTGAGCATGCATTTCACTTGCTGAAGACAAAACTGAAGAGAAAATGCCCCAGGAACAAGCAGGAACTGAAGACAGTTGCAGTAGAGGCCTGGCAGAGCATCACCAGGGATGAAACCCAGCGTCTGGTGATGTCTATGCGTTCCAGACTTTAGGCTGTAATTGACTGCAAAGGATTTGCAACCAAGTATTAAAAAGTGTAAGTTTGATGGATGATTGTTAACCTGTCCCATTACTTTTGGTCCCTTAAAAAGTGGGAGGCACATATACAAACTGTTGTAAGTCCTACACCATTTGCTTGATTTTGATGTAAATATGCTCAAATTAAAGCTGAAAGTCTGCAGTTAAAGCACATCTTGTTTGTTTCATTTCAAATCCATTGTGTTGGTGTATAGAGCCAAAAAGATTAGAATTGTGTCGATGTCCTGATATTTATGGACCTGACTGTACAACTGAAAAAGTGGGCTTTACTACTGCTTTAAGACAGGCTCAAAGTGTTTAATCTCTGTCTATGTCCTGTGTGCAGAAAAGCATACAAGTTAACATTTTTACTGTGTATGTCAAAGACACAAAGTTTTTTTTTTTTAGTTAAAAAAGTATTAAGCTATCCTTAAATGGCTTGAATTTTAAATGAATGCCTTACCCCCTATTAAAGTACATTTGCTTACAATGGCTTGTAGGATGCACAGCAAAAAAGGTGTCCCTGGGAATGTTTTTTGAAATGCTGGCAACTACGCATTCGTTCTACTGTCAGCAGGTAATTGTATTGAATACAACCAAACATGTGCAGGGTCACAGTTTTCCAGTACAGAAATACTACAATATCCTTTTGCCAAAACAAAAATCCCACATGATCAATCACAAACATAGATGTTAGTTGCTTGATCAAAAGTCAAATGTGTAGCTCAAGGGTCAAAAAGCATAAACTGATAATCAGTCATAAATGATACATTGCAACATAAACCACTGACAGTACGGTTTTCCTTAAACTATTTTATACTGTTTAACCTATAGTAAATATTTTCTTAAAAATACAACTTGCAAAAATCTTTTCTGTGACAGACCTGATAGAAGCACAGCAAACTCACCAACACACACCACTAACGCCACACTGTGGTCAGCTTTTGCACCGCAGTCTTGAAAAAAAAAAAAATCCATCTAAGTTTTACTTGCCAAGAGTTTTATGTGTTGCCAACTGATGTATATTATACAGCTCATTACCTACCAGTCTCAGCAAATGCATGAAGCACACACAGCAGGAGGTTTCTCCTACCCTTTTCTGCACAAAATAACAAGAGCAATTTTTTTTGACAATGGGAATAATGTACCTCATATCAGCAGACTTGTCTTTTAATCTGCAGCAATCCTTTAATGAGACAAGATCAGTCATAAGAGAATTAGTACTTTCCTTAATTAGCTTAGCTAACCTCGCCATCTGATCACTGACCTTTCCTAATACTCAGTGGTGCATGAAGTAGAAATAAATATATATATAATACTCATCGTTATCCTATAAGTGTAAAGGGGCAAGGCATAGAAGGAAACATCTTGTCCTGGGATGCTAAAGTGACAGCCACATATACGCATTGGAAATTTGGCTGTTACTTTTAGCAGGTTCATCACATTTGTTTCTTCTTCAAAGATGAACTACAACTGAAAAGTAAATGGGCAAAGGACAACTACCCACTAAGATTTCATGAAAGTCAGTTATCCTAGTACTTTCTCTTCATTCCAGAGAGGCAATATATAGCTCTCAAGTGCACAAATGTTAACACCCACTGACACTTATCCAAGAACTATGTATATGCATGCAGATACTTTTCTTGTTATGAAAGCTTCATCTCAATAGAGAGCCCAGATATACTGAGTAAAAAGGTGTACATATGGCCCTAGTAATGTTTAACATGTAGATATAAGCCAGTGAGTCTGTTTCAAGAGTACTGTAGATGCTAAGACCAAATTCAGCAGTATATGTCAGTTAAAGCATATATCATACAAGCTGGACTTCCGACATGTCTGCCTTTCTTGTAGTGTGTTTACAACAAGGCCTGAGGACCTCCAAAACCAAATGACAAATATCCAAGTCTTGTGTGTATCATTCTCAATAGCAGGCACTTTGTATTGAGTTAAAAACAGGCCAGACAGGTTAAAGTGAATACATAAACCTTTTACCAGAGACCTTTCATTGAGCTTCAAAGGACTTTTTAACAGCATCATTGAGGCATTTAGCATCAACTTAAACAGCACTTAGGCTCAGTTCACACTGGTGCTGGTTCCCGCATCGCACTTGAATCGCACAGTGGTGCACACTGAGATCTGCGAACCGCTGAGGGGGTGTCAATGTAAAGTTAATGACACCCCCAGATCGGTTCACAGATCACAATACTAACTGTGAAATGGTGCAGGAATTGGATCGCATCGGTGTGAACACTGATGCGATCCAATTCCAATACGGACCAAAAAAAAGGGTCCTGCACCATTTTGGTGCGAATGCGATGCCAGCTATACAGTTTGTACAACTGAAATGGCATCACACAGACATTGCATGTGATCTGCACAGCAATGCAGTGCAAATTGCATGCGATGTCTGGCATCGCACTAGTGTAAACCGGCACTGAGACTGAACACTGAAACCCAAAGATTTGTAATGGCCTATTACAAAACTGGTAATTAAAGCAGTTCAGTTTATCTTTCATTGCTGTGATCCAGGTGCGAGTAATTAAATCCATTAGCAGAGGCTTTATAGCATGTCATAAAAAAGCTTAATCTGCTTGTTCTGCTGAACATTTTGAGTCTGAGTCTTTTGACCTGAAAATTCCCTATTTTAAACTGCCAGAGCCAAAATCTTCACATACCGTAATTCAAATATCTTAAAAATGATAAAGCTACATACAGTTGATATAAAAAGTCTACACACCCCTGTTAAAATGTCAGGTTTCTCTGATGTAAAAAAATGAGACAAAGATAAATAATTTCAGAACTTTTTCCACCTTTAATGTGACATATAAACTGTACAACTCAATCGAAACTGAAATCTTTTAGGGGGGAGGGGGGGAGTAAAAATAAAAAACAAAATAATGTGGTTGCATAAGTGTGCACACCTTCTATAACTGGGGATGTAGCTGTGTTCAGATTTAAGCTATCACATTCAAACTCATGTTAAATAGGAGTCAGTAGATGTAACCTAAAACTCACAACGTTACAACGACCCAAAACAGCAGCAGGGTTGGCACTGCCAGATTTATATTTATATTATCTGGCAGGCCAATTAAAACACTTAAAACCGTGGGTAACACAGGAACAAGAAACGGGGATGGAACAATACTTATTAAATAAGATGCAAGTAAATAATCTATTGGTGGGTCTGGAAGCAACTGACTTGAGGAGGGTTGGAGCAAAAATTCCTCTTCCTTTACTGGCTAGGTCAGTATGGAAGGAGGCAAAAAAACTGACGGGATTTATTGATATCCCACCAGAAACTGCTTTGTGGAATAATCCAACATTTGAACAGTTAGAGGCATTTGAGGATAGTAAATTTTGGGAACAGAAAAAGGTAACAACAATTGGACAGATAAATGATAAAAATACAATACGACCATACGAGAATTTGTGTAAACAATATAGTCAGTGTGAGTAGATATTATAAAGTATATATTTTTACATATCTTTGATCACTTGATCTATACCAATCCTACATTCACTATTTACTACAATTTTACTTCCTCTCCCCCTCTCACCCGTAAAATCCCTGGGGCATTTTTCCAAATATATTGTGTAAACAATATAACCTCTCGAGTAGACAGTTCTATAAGTATTTGCAGTTCCGACATGTATTACAGGCACGGTTTGGAGGGAAGGAATTTAAAATATCTTAATATCCTCCTGAAACCACAAGGACCAAAGGGATTAATATCTAAACTATATTCACACCTATTAAAAAGTAAAATTTCTTATCGTACATCACGGGACACAGATCCATAGTAGTTACTATGTGGGTTATAGGCCACCTTCAGGTGATGGGCACTGGCACGCCCTAAGATAAAAAGTGCACTCCCTATATAACCCCTCCCACTACTGGGAGTATCTCAGTTTTTTTTGCCAATGTCTAAGGTGTTGGTCACGAGTAAAAATGTGCTGTGCTGAGCTCCACTGGAGCAATCCTTGCTGGGGCTAGCCATGAAGCTGGATCCATTCAAAGTGTCTTTTAGGCCAAATTGAATGGTACCCAGGCCTCGTGTCCGAAGAAATGAGGTCTTGCCTGTAAACGCTTCTCTTTTTAGAGAGCTGGACCCCCCATCCAGTACTTTTGGTAGTAAGGCCATAAAGTTTTACTGGCGGTGGTGCTATTACAGGCCCAGGATTGTGGGTTTCCTCAAGGATCCCCAGCTCCTGAAGGTTTAACGGAACCCACCGTGAAGGGTGAAGATTGGGTCTGTTGGTTTTACCACAGAAAACCCTGCGGCGGGAAAGGAAAGTGGAGTTTTCTAAGAAATTTTTGAATTTTCTTATGAATTTCTCTTTTAAGCTAGTAAATGCTGTCATGCTTATGTGTCACCACTGGGGGCTGTATAGAGCACATACCTTCTCACGGTTCATCAGAGAGCTCACTATGTGTCCGGAGCAGCAGCCTCCATTTCCTCCAGCCAGCAGCAGACCTCCGGTAAGTCTAGGGTGGTTTTCCTCCCCACCAGACGCCCCCCACCTGTTCTATTTGCTACCCCTCTTCAAGATGAAGAAGCACTAATAAAATAAAAAATGAACGGCACACCACATTACTCGGCGGCTTCCAGGCTTGCCTCGCCTCGCCATTTTCTCCTCTCACTGTAAGATCCCATAGGATCAGAGGCCAAAACTTATTTTTTTTTGAAAGAGAGGAGGGGGCCGTAGGCGACGGAAGGGAGTGGGGCTTAGCGCGGCGTTGGCGTCCTTCAACGCCCAGCGCAGGAAAGAGTGTTTTTAAGCACTAGTGTTATTGCTGCAAGCTGCGGCGGAACACAAGAGCGTGAAAGAGGTTGTTGACACAAGCATTCTTTTTGAACACATCTACTATTGCATCAGGCTGAGCACTAATAGCAGCGGCAGTGGCTGACTATTGCTCAAGCAATGGATGCGATTTCTTCTAGTAGTACCTCTGCTTTGTGCATCGGGCTATATTCAGAAGGGGGGGTTGAAACACCCCCCCCAAAAAAAGGAGCTAAAAGGGTCTCCCTCAAGCTCTGAAAAGCCTACTCTTCAAAAGGCATCCTCCCCTGAAAGGGGGTGGCTGGTCAGAGTGAGCATCGGGGCCATGAAATGTTTGCAACTGTTTTGAACACTGCAGCGACTGTTCATTTTACTCTTTTTCCTCAGCCATGGTAGGTTTTTAACAGAAGTTTAGCGACTTTAATCGCATCCCAGAGTGATTAATCGCATCCCAGTGTGGTCAAGATGCGACAGGTTCTATTCCATTTTCCTAAGACCCTCAGATTGAGGTCAGGAGAAGACGATTCCCTCAGGGGACCGTGGTGAGGCTGATGACTCCTCTTCTGAGGTGTCAATTGTGGAGTTTGGGTTTGCTAAATCCTCCTCAAGCTGTATATGCTTTTTCCTGTCCATTCTTTATTGGGAACATTTTTTGTGGCTGGAGGATCACCCAGATAAGCATTATTTTACATTCTAAAAAGTTTTCACACTTTATACTATGGTAGAGAAAATTCACTAAGTGGGGTATACCAGCAATTAACGCTACTATATCCTTTGTGAGTAAGTGTGACTTGTCCGGCAGACATTACTCAAATACTTAGGGATCCAATGGATAAAAGGTTGGAATTCCTATTAAAAAGAAACAAAACCCTTTTTTCGCTGGATGGTTGAGTGTCTCAGCCTGCACTGACTCTAACTGGTTAATCGTTGAGAAACCAGTTTTAACAGGTGTTTAAGGTTATCCTGCTCAGCAGGTCTAGGAGGCAGCTTTATGTTTGCAATAGTTGCTATGACAGATCTGGGGATATTTTGGATATATCCAAAGAATTTCTAGCAAAAGAAAGATACCCCTTTTGCCTTTTAAGTGAAAGACTAATTGTATTTTTTATTTCAATGTTTCTTCTTATGTACCAGGGGCATCAGCCTTCAGGCAGTCATGATGGCCTCTGCCGTCAGGTTCAAAGGGTTATCCTCAGGGTTAACCCCAGGAACAAAAGAGGTCTTGAGGGAGGAAGCCTACAAGATACTGTAGCCCCCTTATAAGGAGGTGCCCCACTGTCAGTACTAGGATCCCTTTAGGACCCAGCACAACTCATCTGACACAGCCTTTGCCTGGGAAACAGCAGTGATTGGCCAGCTCACCTTTAAATCACCTGTATCAGCATTCAATCAGTGCTTGTGTTAGAGTTTACCTTTATGTTTGATCCAGCTGATATCTGCTCTGTGTATTTCGTGTATGACCCGGCTCGTTTGACCCTGTTTGCTTGCTTCTGATTCGGTACCGTTTGGACTCTGATCCACCTGTGTATGACCCAGCTTGCCTAGACTACGCTTTGCCTGATTGTACTGTAGTACCTTCATCTGCAGCAGTGAACTACAAGCACCAGCTAACATCTATGCTCATCTGCAGTGGTGAACTACAAGCACCAGCTAACATCTACCTTCATCTGCAGCAGTGAACTACAAGTCCCAGCTGACCTGCTCTGCTTAGACCTGCTCATGGTATGTGCTCTTGTTCTTTGAACTCTTTGCATAATCAGCACACCTGAACTGTTACCTGTTATCTGCTCCTAGCCTGACATTAACACGAGCCATACATAAAAAGGGAAACCTATCATGGATCCTGAGCAGACTCAGTTGTTTGCACAGGAACTTTGTTGTTTATCCCATCAAGTTCAGAAAATGGCCGCAGAGCTCACCAAGGTGCAATCTCTTTCTACTACCATCACTACAAAAACTCCACCTGAACCAAAAATTCCTTTGCCTGACCGGCTTTCTGGTGACCGTAAAGGGTTTTGCAACTTTATATTTAAGGCCATCCTCGTCTGGCCCTGAAATGCAGAGGGTTCAAATCATTATCTCTCTACTACAGGGTGACCCCCAGGCTTGGGCCTTTAACCTGGAACCAAACCATCCAGCCTTGCTATCAGTAGATGCCTTCTTTGAAGCCCTAGGGTTGCTATATGATGATCCAGATCGTGCTGCTACTGCAGAATCTACCCTGCGGAACTTAAAGCAAGGAACTACCACAGCTGAAATGTATTGCTCAGAGTTTCGCAGGTGGGCCCCGGAATCTGGCTGGAATGATGCAGCTCTCCGTAGCCATTTTAGAATAGGCCTTTCAGATGCAATTAAGGATGCTCTGGTCAACTTCTTCTACCCAGCCTCACTGGAGGAGGCTATGTGTCTAGCCATCAGAATTGACCGCCGCCAGCGAGAGGGGAGTTGAGAACAAACTACGGCTGTGGCAAACTATATACCTCCCTTGCCACCTGACTATTCCACCTCCAGTGCCAAATCTGAGGAAGAACCTATGCAGTTAGGCTCCACCCAGTTATCTGCCCAGGAACACACACGCCGGCGTAACATGAGATTCTGCTTATATTGTGGCCTCAAGGATCATATGCTCCGTTCATGCTCTACATGTCCAGGAAACTCCAGGACCTAGGTGATTGTGGGGAGGTTACCTTAGGTCTGCTCTCATCTCCCCAGGGGGACAATTGTATACTTTTACCTGCTGTCATTCACTTTGGGACAGGGGCTCATGAACTGCTGGCCTTGGTAGATTCTGGAGCCGCTGAGAATTTTTATTGATAAGACTCTGATTACCTCTTTGTCCCTGGAAAATCAAGCTCTAGATTGCCCAGTCCACCTAATTTCCGTGGATAATCGGCCTCTCTCACAAGATCTAGTGCTCCAATCCACCAACCCTTTCCAGTTACAATTGGGGGCTCTGCATTGGGAGAAGATTTCATGTCTTGTCATTGACTCTTTATCCACTCCTTTGTCCCTAGGCCTTCCTTGGCTTCAGAAGCACAATCCCGTAATTGACTGGTGAACAGGAAATATTCTGGCTTGGTCCAATCAGTGTAAAAAGAACTGCATCCAGCACCTTGTTTGACTTTGCTACCTGTCAAGTGAGAATGGAACAGATTATGCTTTGTTATAAGGACTTTCGGGATGTGTTTTCTAAAGGGATTTCTGACACTTTACCTCCTCATCGCAGTTATGATTGTCCCATTGACCTCTTGCCTGACACTACACCTCCTCGAGGAGAGTCTTTCTTTCCACTGTCTGAGACAGAGAATCTTGCTTTGCAACATCCAGGAAAACCTAGCTAAGGGTTTCATCCGTCCCTCCACTTCTCCCGCAGGAGCAGGATGCTTCTTTGTCCCGAAGAAGGATGGGGGACTGAAACTTTGTGTTGACTACAGAGGTCTAAATAAAATAACTGTTTCCAATTGGTATCCTCTTCCTCTCATCACAGAGTTGTTTTCTCAAATCCAGAGAGCCAAAATCTTCTCCAAACTGGACTTAAGGGGAGCCTATAATCTGGTGCCCATCTGTGCAGGCAAACGAATGGAAGACAGCCTTTAACACCAAAGATGGTCATTATGAATGTCTTGTCATGCCTTTTGGTCTCAGGAATGCGCCAGCTGTCTTTCAGAACTTTATGAATGACATTTTCCATGACATGTTGGGTCGCTTCATGCTTGTATATTTAGACAATATTTTGATATACTCTCCCAATCTTGAAACACATCAGAAGCATGTCTGCTCGGTATTGGCCCGATTAAAGACTCACTCCCTTTTTGTAAAGCCTGAAAAATATTTATTCCATGTTAAACAAGTACCTTTCCTGGACTACCTAGTTTCTGACACAGGCCTCACCATGGATCCAGCCAAGATTCAAGCCATTTTATTCTGGGCACCACCTTCAGACCTGAAGGCAGTTCAGCGCTTCCTGGGCTTTGCAAATTTCTATCGAAAATCCCTTAAGAACTTTGTCACCATTGCACATCCCATCACCTCTCTCACCAGGAAGACTCAGACTACGTTTAAATGGACTACTGAAGCCCAGGCAGCCTTTACTCAGTTAAAGAAAGCCTTTAACTCTGCACCAATTCTACGCCATCCTGTTCCTGAGCTACCTCTTATTGTGGAGGTAGATGCATCTGAAGTAGAGGCGGGGGCGCTTTTGTCACAAAAGGATCCTGTAAATGCTGCCATCCATCCCTGTGCCTCTTGTCCCATAAATATTCCCCAGCAGAGCGCAATTATGATATAGGCAACAGAGAACTTTGGAGGAATGGAGACATTAGCTGGAGGGAGCTCGCTATCCATTCATAGTTCTGACTGACCACAAAAATCTTGAATACATCCGTTCTGCTAAAAGACTGAACTCACGTCAAACCAGGTGGTCATTGTTCTTCTCCAGATTTGACTTCACAATTTCTTATTTACCAGGGCCAAAAAATATTAAGGCTGAACCCTTGTCTCGCAGCTTTTTATCAGAGTCTCTTCCTCCACAACCCATTATCTCTGAGGATAGGATTTTGGCTTTCACTCAGACTGACATCTCTGAGGTCTTGTTACCTGCACAGGCTGAAACCCCTCCCTCCACTCCCTTTGGTATACTTTTTGTGCCCCTGGCTCTTCGTTTGCAGGTATTGCAGCAGGTACATGCATCAAAACCTGCAGCACATCCGGGGTTTAGACAAACTTTTGAGATTATCTCTCACAACCTCTGGTGGCCATCGATTAGGCAGGATGTGCTAGCCTTCGTCCAGACCTGTGAAGTTTGTGCCAGAAGCAAGAGCAGTACCTCTAAGCCCCCCGGTCTCCAAATGTCCTCTACCAATAGCTACCTGTCCGTGGACCCATTTATCTATGGACTTTATCACTGACTTGTCTCCGTCCCAGGGATGTTCCACGATCTGGGTGGTGATAGACAGGTTCAGTAAGATGGCCCACTTTGTTCCGCTTCTGAAGCTTCCATCTGCTAAAGAACTGGCATCGTTATTCATGAAACATGTTTTCAGGCTCCATGGGGCACCAATTAACATTGTCTCAGACCGTGGCTCTCAGTTTATAGCCCAGTTTTGGAAGGCCCTTTGCTCTCAGCTGGGGATTAAATTATTGTATTCTTCAGCATATCATCCTGAGACAAATGGCCAAACAGAAAGGACTAATCAGACTCTAGAGAAGATGGTGCATTGTTTGATGGCCAATGATGAGGTGGAGTGGGTCAACATCCTTCCATGGGCAGAGTTTGCCTTTAATAATTGTGCCAGCACATCTACAGGGACCTCTCCTTTCTTCTGTGTTTACGGGTTGCATCCTCGTGTGTGCTCCTTTGATCTTCCACCCTCTGATGTTCCAGATGCCAACACCACAATTGAAAATTTCTCCAAAATCTAGTCTGATGTTAATTGTGCTATTTCTCGCTCTGTGCAGGCTTTTAAGAAAATGGCTGACAAGAGGCGCTCAAAGACACTAGGATATAAAGTTGGTGACAACGTGTGGCTATCATCTAGTAATCTGTCCCTGCATGTTCTATCTAAAAAACTTGGCCCAAAATTCATTGGGCCCTATGAAAATTCGGAGATTGTTAATCCTGTGTCCTATAGATTAAAACTTCCCCCATCCATGCGCATTTCAAATGTCTTTCATGTTTCATTGTTAAAACCTGTTCATTCCAGCCTCCTAGCAAATGAACCAGAACCTGTGGATGTGTTGGACAGTCAGGAATATGAAGTGGCATTTATTCTTGATTCCAGACGAGTGCGCAATTCCTTACAATATCTTGTTCATTGGAAAGGTTTCGGCCCAGAGGATCGATCTTGGGTCCCAGCTCGTGATCTTCATGCTGACCAACTTAAGAAGAAGTTCCATCTTCGTTATCCAAGTAAGCTTGGGGGTGCAGGAGCAACCCCTCGAGAAAGGGGGGGTACTGTCGGTACTAGGATCCCTTTAGGACCCAGCACAACTCATCTGACACAGCCTTTGCCTGAGAAACAACGGTGATTGGCCAGCTCACCTTTAAATCACCATTCATTCAGTGCTTGTGTTAGAGTTTACCTTTGTGTTTGATCCAGCTGATATCTGCTCTGTGTATTTCGTGTATTACCCGACTCATTTGACCCTGCTTGCTTGTTTCTGATTCAGTACCGTTTGGACTCTGATCCACCTGTGTATGACCCAGTTTGCCTAGACTACGCTTTGCCTGATTCTACTGTAGTACCTTCATCTGCAGCAGTGAACTACAAGCACCAGCTAACATCTATCCTCATCTGCAGTGGTGAACTACAAGGTCCAGAAAACATCTACCTTCATCTGCAGCGGTGAACTACAAGTCCCAGCTGACCTGCTCTGCTTAGACCTGCTTATGGTATGTGCTCTTGTTCTTTGAACTTTTTGTATAATCAGCACACCTGAACTGTTACCTGTTATCTGCTCCTAGCCTGACACCCTGCTTGCTCAATAGGGAGAATTCTTCTACAGTTCTCAGGGATCTGGCAGAAGGAATGTCAAGACTAATGGGGGATCTTCATCAATAGATCCAACGTACAAACTGGAGTTCCAAGAGTTTCTGTCTCCTCGTTTTCTCAGATCAAAGGTTCTTAAGGATCCAGAGAAAAAGAAATCTTTCTCTCTAGCATTGGACCATCTTTTGGCAAAAAGTGTTGATGGTGGCCCCATGTAAGAGCAGAGATTGGGATTTGTTTAAATCCAAATGGACATTCTAGATCTCAAAAATCTAAAATTCAATTGCTGAATATAATCTCTCCCTTTTCTGCATGAATGTGCATATCTCCATATGCCTATTTCCTCGCTCACTAGTAATATTTTCTTTCAAAGTGTAAATTTTCTTTTTCAGTGTGTAGCTCTGCTTTCCAATCTAGCTGCTACACCTCGAGTACAAGGTTCTGGCTCCTTTTCTAGCCATATTGAGGGCCCAAGGTATAACGATTATAGTTTACCTAGTCGATCTGTTCTTGTTAGACCAGTCGGTAGCCCGCTTAGACCAAAAGTATGATCACCACATTCGACTACCTGGAATATCTAGGTCGCATTCTCAACCTAGGAGGAGTCTTTTTTAAAACATGAAGAAAATACTTGGGTCTAATCATAGGTACACCCAGAAAAGGGTATTCCTACCCCAGACTAAGATCAGTGCTATAAAAGACTGATCTAGGTAGTCAAAGCAAGATGTTTTTCTCCTATTCAACTTTGCATGAGGCTGTCGGGAAAGATGGTGGCTTCATTCAAGGCCGTTCTTTAAGCTCAGTCTCATTCTAGACTGCTGCACAGCAGTATCCTATCGGCTTGGAACAGAGAATTCAAGCTCTATATTCCTAATGTGTCTGACCCCAAGTCTACGGGCCAAGTCTACGGGCCTAACCAGGCCCAAGGGTCGGGCCTGGTTAGTACCCAGATGAAAGACCACCTGGAAATACCAGGTGCTGTAGGCTGAGTGCTCCGGAGCCTCAGTTTATGGTTAACATCCAAAAATCTGCGAAGGGGAAAATCCTTCTTTCAGTTACCTAGGAAATAGTATCAACATATGCCAACTTTTTTTTGTTTAGGTTGGGGGACAGTCCTGAAAGAGGCAGCTGTCCAGGAGAAGTGGCCTAGATCAGAAATGGCCTTGCCCATTAACATTTTAAAAATTCAGGCAGAACACTTGGTTCTGAGGAGACTGAACATTCAGTTTAAGGTATTGTCCTGCTAGGAGTCAATCCGTTTATGCAACAGCAATGGCCTATGTTAATCACCAAGGTGGCACAAGAAGTTGTGCGGCCCAGAGAAAGATGATTCTTATTCTATCTTGGGAAGAAAACAATGTACTTTGCCTATCGGCAGTTTTCATTCTAGGAATAGAAAATTGGCAGGCGGACTACTTGAGTCGCCAGCAGTTTTTCCTGGGTTAATGGTTCCTTCACCCCAATATCTTCCTGTCAATATGTCAAGGATGGGGGATCCCAGATATAGATCGGTTTGCGTCCAGGATCAACAAAAAAGAGATTGACAACTTTGTGTCTAGAACAAAGGATCCACTAGCATGCGGAACAGATTCCTTGCTATTCCCGTGGAATCGGTTCTCACTGATTTGTGCATTCCCTCCTATTCTGCCTGCATCCACAATTTCTTCACAGGATCAAGCAGGAAGGGAAGTTGATTCTTGTAACCCCCAGCGGGGTCCAGGAAATCTTGGTATGCATAGATCGTAGAGACGGCAGCAAGGCACCCATGGACCCTAACTACACGGCCAGATCTTCTCTCGCAAGGTCTGAAGTTCCATCCTACTTTACAAACGACAAATGTAAGGGTTTGACTATTGAGGCCCGCACTCAAAAAGCGTGGGCTGCCACGTTCGGTAGTTTTATACCTTGGTTTATGCAGAGCCAGCCTCCATGGTTATATGTTATGGAGTCTGGGAAACATATGTCTCCTGGTGTGAAACCAGGAGCTGCACCACAGGAAATAAGTCTAGGTAGAGTCCTTGATTTTTTCTGCAGATGGAGTGAGAAATAAAGCTGGCCTTTAGTGCTTTCTAAGGACAGGTCTTGGCCTTATCGGTATTATTTCAACGACCACTTGCTTCGCATTCTTTGGTCCATAACTTTATTCAGGGGGTAACTCGGCTTAATCTCCGGTTAAGTAACCCCTGAACCCTTGGGACTTGAAATTAGTTTTTTCAGCATTACCAAACAGCCTTTTTTGGGCCAATGCGACATATTCCCTTGGTCCTTTTTTTGACAAGGAAACAATTTTTTTTCTAGTAACCATATCTGCTGCAAGAAGGGTATTAGTATTGGCTGCTCTTTCTTGTAAAGAGCCATATTTTTCTGGTTCACAAGGATGAGGTAGTATTGCGTCCTCATCCTAACTTTTTACCAAAGGTAGTATCAGGTTTTTATCTAAACCAGGATATTGTTCTACCGTTCTTTTTCCAGAACCCTGTTCTTTGGAAGAAAAATCACTAAATTTTTTTGATGTGGTGAGAGCAGTCAAAGTCTACTTAAAGGCGATTGCTCAGATTCGGAAAACGGATGTTTTTATTCATGTTGCCTGAAAGTCCTAAAGGAGGACAGGCGGCATCGAAATCTACTATTCTAAATGGATTTGACGAGTAATCGTTAAAGCTCATGGTTAAAGAGGTGGATTCCACCCTCTCAAATCAAAACGCACTCCTCTAGGGCTGTTAGTGCTTCCTGGGCAGTGCATCACCAAGCCTCCATGGCTCAAATCTGTAAGGCTGCAACTTGGTCTTCAGACTATACATTTACCAGATTCTATTAAATAGATGTAAAAGGTCATGAGGATATAAAGGGGACTGCGGGCTGCAGTATTAGTCCTCTAGTCTATTATTGCCCTACTTTTGTTGTGTCTCCCTCCCTTCAGTTGGCATTGCTATGGGACATCCCACATAGTAACTACTATGGCTGTGTGTCCCGTGATGTACGATAAGAAAATAGGATTTTTAAAACAGCTTACCTGTAAAATCCTTTTCTTTGAAGTACATCACGGGACACAGAGGTCCCTCTCTTCTTTGGTATACACGTGTATTGCTTTGCTACAAAACTGAGATACTCCCAGTAGCGGGAGGGGTTATATGGGGAGTGCCAGTGTCCATCATTTGAAGGTGGCCTATAACCCATTTAGTAACTACTATGGCTCTGTGTCCCATGATGTACTTCAAAGAAAAGGATTTTACAGGTAAGCTGTTTTTAAAATCCTATTATGTGGTGAACCTGTGGGGGCAAGGGATAAATGGCAGGTAGCCATTCCAGATATGACCGATCAGGAGTGAGATGAAATCTGCTCCTCTCATTTGAAAGTATCCCCAGCACAGAATAATAGGATAATTCAGCTAAATATAATACATCAGACTTATCTTGGTCCAAATAGGTTGTATAAAATGAAGAGAATGTCTGCACCAAACTGTACACAACGTGGGCAGGAGGTGCAGATTTTCTCCACCTGGTACTGTGGGAGTATAAGGGGATACTGGCAACAAGTTGTCAGTAAACTGGAAAAAGTTATAAATAGACCCATTACGGATACAATTGAAGTATGTTTACTGGGATTATTACAAGAGGAGAGATGGTCCAGATATACCAAGATATTTTGCAAGAGGTGTTATTTTTGGCACGATAACAGATAGTGGAAAAATGGATCCAGCCAATACCACCGACACTTAGCCATTGGGTGAGAGCAGTAAATCAGGTCCTACCACATGAGAGAATAATGTATGAGCAAAGGGGAAATGTGCAAAAATATGAAAATATATGGGCAAAGTAGAGTAGATCGTATTTAACTATGGATATAAGAGTATATGAAAATACTGTATAGTGTGAATAAAAGGTGGAAGAAAAGGGTGACCATAGTATGGATGTGAGGGAATGGTATGAGAGTTAAGAATGAGTGAAGATGAAAAAGGAAGTATATGTAAATTTTTAAGATACTAAAGTAAAGCAAAATGAAAAATTATGTATATAATATGTAAGAAAAATTTGTAGTAAAGAGTATTGAAAAAAAAATAGGAGTCAGTACACACCTGCCATCATTTAAAGTGCCTCTGATCAACCCCAAATAAAGTTCAGCTGTTCTAGTAGGTCTTTCCTGACATTTTCTTAGTCGCATCCTGCAGCAAAAACCATGGTCCTCAGAGAACTGCACATTACCAAAAGAACACTATACCCACAGTGAAGCATGGTGGTGGCAGCATCATGCTTTGGGGGTGTTTTTCTTCAGCAGGAACAGGGGCCTTAGTCAAGGTAGAGGAAATTCTGAACAGTTCCAAATACCAGTCAATATTGGCACAAAACCTTCAGGCTTCTGCTAGAAATCTGAACATGAAGAGGAACGTCATCTTTCAGCACGACACTGACCCAAAGCATACATCCAAATCAACAAAGGAATGGCTTCACCAGAAGAAGATCAAAGTTTTAGAATGGCCCAGCCAGAGCCCAGACCTGAATCCGATTGAAAATCTGCGGGGTGATCTAAAGAGGGCTGTGCACAGGAGATGCCCTCGCAATCTGCAATATTTGGAGTGTTTTTACAAAGATGGTGATGTGAACACTTTTGCAACCATATTATTTTTTTTTTTATTTTTACTTCCCTCCACTGAAAAGATTTCCGTTTGTTGTTCAACTGGGTTGTATAGTTTATAGGTGTCACGAATGTCACATCTACTTCAATGCAGGTGGTCAGACACTATAGCTAGCTACTGTGTGCTTCACCTCTAGCAGCCCCCTTTCCCTTAAGACAAGCAGGCCTACTTGGTTGCCCCCAGGACTTATACACAATGCTATAGTGCCTGGCTACCACACTAAGGCAGACGCAAACAGAGCAGACAACAGACTACTTGCAGTTTAGCAGACAGATAGCGTGGTTCTAAGACAGTCCAGGTAATAAAGCAGGATGAGTTCAGGAAATAGTCCAATATCCGATCCAATGACAGTCTAGGTAATAAGGCAGGCTGAGTTCAGGTATAGTCCAATATCCGATCCGGGTCATACACAGGGAAACCCAACAGAAAAGCAAGGCAGACAAATGGGAGGCTTGATCAGGAACAATGCAGGTAAGTGTCTCTATCACAAGCAAGGGTTAGAGTGTTCAGTTTGCTTATATCAAGTGACTGGTCATATCAATCACCTGCAGGTGAACACAGACAGGGGGAAAAGCAACGGCCAACACCCGGGTACTGGAATGAGGAACAGGAACACTAAGTGATCCTGACAATAGGTCACATTAAAGGTGGAAAAGGTTCTGAAATTATTTATCTTTGTCTCGTTTTTTTTTACATCACAGAAACCTGACATTTTAACAGGGGTGTGTAGACTTTTTATATCCACTGTATATAACAAGCATTTACATCAGGGATATGCAATTAGCGGACCTCCAGCTGTTACAGAACTACAAGTCCCATGAGACATTGCAAGACTCTGACAGCCAAAAGCATGACACCCAGAGGCATGATGGGACTTGTAGTTTTGCAAAAGTTGGAGGTCCACTAATTGCATATCCCTGATTTACATGAATGTGTGAGAAGACTTTCAATCATTACCAAACACCCCCGTATTACAAAGTGCAGGAAACTATAGGAGCAGATTATTTCTTCTGAGGAATCTACAAACAAGTGATACCTCATGGGTAGTCTCTATCAACTCATGACTGAGCATAACTCCACTTTTGTTGAGAAAAAAAAAACATCCCCCTCTGGGTGAGCTATGTACATTACAAGGATTTTAACAGACTTTGTTGCAGATTTCTGTTATTTTTGTTATTCTGAAGAAATCCCTGTGTTTGTCTGCTTCCATGTGGTAAGTGAAGCTAATGGGAGTGGTTTCATAATTATCAACCAGCGGCTGCTCCTGAGGAAAATTGCAGAGTCTGCATCCCTTTAGGCGTGATTTCCAATTGGGAGTAACTCACCAAAAATGACATTTTTGTTAAAGGGGATGCCTGATATCTGACTTGTATCTTAGTGTAGACTTCTGGGAAAAACAGTGAGCCAATTGCAAAGGCAGGAAATTATGTTTCGGGGGGGGGGGGGGGGGGTTTCTGTACACATTCTGTGTACAAAACACCTCCTGGTAGCCATATTGCATTGCACTTTACAGAAAATTACAGAGCTACAGATTGAAAAGGAAAAGTCATTTTTAATAACATTCAATTACAATATGACTTCAGTTGCAATTGTATATGCTATATATTAATTTGTTTTTATTTGCCAGTTTTTTTCCCCACGAAAGTGACATTTCCCCCTTAATTCTGTGTACCAAGTTGGTTGCTTAGCTGTAAACTATTCAGAAATACTAATATAATTTTAAAAGTGATATTAAAGAAGTGGTCGATGAAGTATAATCAAAGACTTCAGAATTCCTACAGTGATGTCCTCTAAAAGATCCACAAAAAAAGATTTTGCATCTGCAGCTTTATAGCTCTCCATTCTCCATTAAAATGAGTCACGTATGTCGAGAATCATTTTAAGGGCTATTGAATTAAACTCTGGAACCACAGACCAGGCAAAACCTTGTATAGTACTCTTCATTCTTTTTCCCATTTACTGGTATTTTGCCGTTGTCTAATGTCTATTTTTTGTAATATGTTTTGCTGTAAATAATTGGGTTTGTACCTTTTTTCTGTTCTTTTGTTTAATTATATAATTAATCTGTACCTTTAATGCTCTAAACCTGAATATAAGTAATCCCTATTTCTTTGAAGAGTGCTACTGCTATATTTTAACTTCTGTCATATTCTTGTCTGGTGCGACAGTGTGTATTATGCCCTGTACATACGGTCGGACATTGATCGGACATTCCGACAACAAAATCCTAGGATTTTTTTCCAACGGATGTTGGCTCAAACTTGTCTTGCATACACACGGTCACACAAAGATTGTTCTAAACGCGATGACGTAAAACACGTACGTCAGGACTATAAACGGGGCAGTATAATTGAAAAAGGTGCTAATTGTCACAGAGTTTACGCTGACCTGCCCTACATTCCTAATTACAGTACATTGAAAAAAATCAAATTTCCTCTAGGCGGGACTTTAGAAAAGGGCAGATAGCAAGATGAAGTATGAAAAAGATGTGTAAAAAATATATATGATTTTTTTAATAAACGTTTTTTAAAATAATAAGCATGTATGAACAGTACACATATCAAAGTCACAATCAGATTCTGGACAGAACTAGTCATACAGTGACAGTTCAATAAGGACAACTGGTAATCGCAAAGATCTGTTAGGTTGATAATAAACACAACAGAAAAAACCCAACGCGTTTCTAAATTGCTATTTCTTCATCAGGGATGTATGCGATTTTGTCGCAGAATGTACAAACGTCTGCAATTAAACAAATTAACACAAATTAAATGTGTAATATTGGTTGTACAAAAAGTGCAGTTTTAGAGAGTAAACACGTATATAATCACACCATAATTTATATATGAATGTTTAAAAACTGACCGTGCAAACTGTGTGGCTCTTGAAATAGTTTCCTATCCATAATTCATAGTTTAAAAACAGAATGTGTTGCAGCTGTCAGGCTGCGAGGCCCCCGGCCCGGCAGGGTAGGTCAATACACCAACACAGGGAGGTAGGTCCAGCGGCAGCAGGAGGGGGAAAAGAGAACAGAGTCCCACACAAAGGACAACCCGGGTTGGCCCTCTGAAGTATACCCCTTGCTGTGAAAATATGGGAAGAAAGGGAAAACAAAAGAGTGGGGTCTGTTAAATTGGTTCATAGGGCTAGCACCCACCATAACAACACCCAGCAAAAAGTGGAAAAGACTAATGAGTCCCATCTACCCAGCAATATTGGATATATATAAGTATCTGTGGTAGTCGGGGGGGGGGAGGGGGGGGGGCCCCTTGGTCCATATTCAAAGACATAAACCCTCCAGGAAGGGCCTGTAGGAAATTGACCCGTTTAAACCAGGTGGCGAGGTGGTGTTTAAACGGAAAATCCACCTCTGCTAGCGTTGGAGCAGAGTTCTATTCCGATCGCCACCTCGCATCCCGGGATGGACGCGGTCAAGAATCAAGAGGAGGGGGAGACAGGGATTACATGTCTGCATGGATGCGAGATGGCGATAAGCATGTCGCCAAAATTCTTGGGCAGTTTTACCAACATAAAAGCACCCGCAGGCACATAGAAGGAGATAAACTACAACAGACGTGTTGCAATTTGCAAAATGTCGTGGTGAGTATTTCTCACCATTAGGAAGTAATAAAACGGCAGTAACCACAACCCCCACATGTGAAGGAACTAAAGCGTCTACATGGGTCCTTTTGGCCCCCTTCCCTGAACTCACTGGCCACCAGTTGATCCCGAAGTGACCTAGCCCTTCTAAAGGTGAAAGAGGGGGTATTTGGCATGAAAGGGCCTATGGTTGGGTCCATCGTTAGGACATGCCAGTATTTATTCACAATTGCTTTGATTTTTTTGTGTTGATTGGAAAATCCTGTGATAATTGATATTGGATTCTCTTTTCAAGTTCTGGAGGATGTGTTGTAAAGTAGGGTCTTGCCGGGTTTTATTGCATGGCCTCTTGTAGGCTTTTTTGAAACAAGTCTTGGAATATCCTCGACTCAAGAGTCTCGTCCTCAGTAAGTCAGCCTCCTTCTTGAACGTAAGGCCATCCGAACAGTTTCTTCTAGTCCTTAAGTATTGACTGTAGGGAATGGAGTTTGTAAGTGCCCGAGGGTGAAAACTGCTTGCATGTAAGATTGAGTTGCCCGCTGTCGGCTTTCTGTAGAGGCTGCTGCTTAAATGGCCACTTGCATCTTTGTGTATGGTCACATCAAGGAAAGTAATGCTAGAGGTATCATGAGCCATAGTGAATTTGAGGTTAAACTCATTGTGATTGAGTTCGACCAAGAATTTGTCTAATAGTTCAACGGATGTGTCCCATATCAGGAACACGTCATCGATGTATCGCATACACATCACCACGCGTTCCATGAAGGGGGTCAGTTTGTCGTCTTGACTGATCACCAGCTCCCACTCCCCCAGGTACAGATTGGCATACGATGGGGCGAATGAGGTCCCCATCGCAACACCCTGCACCTGGAGGTAGTGGGAGCGGTTAAAGACAAAGTGATTATGATGAAGAATGTATTCCAGAGCTCCCAGGACGAAGTCCTTGGTAGGTTGGTTGAGTGCATCGTCCTGCGAGAGGATGTGTTGGATGCATAAGAGCGCTTTATCATGTGGGATACTGCTATAAAGTGCTTCCACGTCGATTGCCACTAGAGAGGCCGTTGAAGGGATGCAGATCCCATCAATGTTTTGAAGTAGTTTCAGAGTGTCTTGTATAAAACTAGGGAGTTCGGCCACATAAGGGTGGAAGTATCCATCCACATATTCACTAAGTTTTTCAGAGATTGAACCATTGCCTGATATGATTGGTCTACCAGAAGGTTTCTATAGACTTTTGTGTAGTTTCGGTAGGCAGTAAAAGGTTGGTATACGTGGATTCTTAGTTCTTACGCACTCCCATTCGTTTTTAGTAAGTGCATTGGAAGCCAAGGCCTTATCAACCAGGTCATAGAATTCTTGGTTAAATTTCGTAATTTTGGTGTCCGAAATTTTCTGGTACCATGTTTTGTTGTTAAGAATTTTGTTACACATGTCGACATAAAGAGCATTGTCCATGACCACTATGTTCCCACCTTTATCGGATGGTTTAATGGTTATGGATGTATTGCTGGCTAGCGATTTTAATGCATCTCTTTCAGTCCTGGATAGATTGTCCTGGTCTGGGTGCAGTGTCTTGATCTTACATATTTCACTGCACGTCAGTTTAATAAATGCTAGAACATTTGCATTAGTGCTTAGAGGTGGGAATTTGTTGGACTTCTTTTTAAGTAAGGGCCTGGGAGTTGCAATTGGTTCAGTTTGATCGTGCCGTCCCAGGAGATGTTCAAGATTGATTTGATCGATCAGGTCTGGGGGGGTCGTTTTCTTCAAGGAGATCAATAAGGGCGTCCAACGCCTTCAGTTCCTCAGGTTCGAATTCTGGTTTGATAGGTTTTTCTTTGGAGTAAAGTTGTTTTAAGATGAGTTTCCTGGCAAACAACTGTAGGTCTTTCAAGTTTGTCCAGATTTTGGTTGGGACAGAAGCTTAAACCACATGCAAGAACCTGGATTTGAATGGGATCAAGAGTATAGGAGGATAAATTAATTACATTCAGGTCGTTCGAGATGGGGCCTGGGGGTGGCTTGTGGTGAGTGTCAGCCCCAGCTTGAGTTCATTGTGACTCCATTTTGTCACTATGTTTGACTGAGCGATCATATGCTGATTTACTATTTATAGATTGTGCCATGGAAGCCGCTGTACCTGTATCAATATTGAAGAGTGATGGAGGGATACCGCTGGTACCTGCCGGATTACCCGGAGTAGTCTGATTAGAAGTAGAGGGCATAAATGGCCCCATCGCCTCAGTAATATGCTTTTTTATTATTGCGTTTCTCATTTGAGTTTGTCCCACTGGAGTCTTTTTTTACTTTTTTGGATTTTCTCGGCCTCCGAAAGCCCTTAGAGGAGACTGATGAGACAGAGGAAGCATCTGAAAGGCCAGGATCTCCACTCTGTGTTTTTGACCTGAAATTTGGCCTAGCTTTCATTTGCAGATTTTTCCAGGTATATGCTTTCTGTTCGTGGAAAGCCCTCTGGTCTCTTTGGAATTTATTCTCTTTTTTTATAAGTATTTCTCTGTTGAAATGTTCCAGATGTTGGTTGAGTTCATTGTCGTATTGCATGTAAAGTTCATGTTTCTTGAAAGCTGTTAATTGAGTATAGATGGTCTCAAGTTCGTTGTCCAGGTCTCTGTTGATTCTCTGGTATTCTTCCATAAGGAGAGACATCATTCCATTTGAGCAGGTTATTAAGTTCTTCTCGCATTCCTTTTTGAAAGCCGGTCCCACATTCTCCAGGGTGGGGAATATTTGGACCCGCAGTCCCAGGGAATTGATCTTGTGTTTGATGTAGTTTTCAAATGATCGCATGTGCCAATGATTGGCGGACTTTTTCTCCAATAATCTCCTTAGGTTGGAGAAAATGGATAATAGCTCGGTCTCCTTTTGTTCCTTTAAGGCAAAGTCCCTATAGTGGCCCGACATGGCAGTGTCCCAATTGGCACCTGCATAGTTGGTCATGTTGAATTCAATAATCTATATGTTGTAGTGTGGTATGTCAAAGTTGTAGTTGTAGAAATGAGTAGAAAAGTGACAGGTAAAGCACTAGATGAGGAGTGGATATCTACTATCCGTAACTGAAAGAATAATTGAAAAAGGTGCTAATTGTCACAGAGTTTACTCTGACCTGCCCTACATTCCTAATTACAGTACATTGAAAAAATCAAATTTCCTCTAGGTGGGACTTTAGAAAAGGGCAGATAGCAAGATGAAGTATGAAAAAGATGTGTAAAAAATATATATGATTTTATTAAGAAACATTTTTTAAAATAAGCACGTATGAACAGTACACATATCAAAGTTACAATCAGATTCTGGACAGAACTGGTCATACAGTGACAGTTCAATAAGGACAACTGGTAATCGCAAAGATCTGTTAGGTTGATAATAAACACAACAGAAAAAACCCAACGCATTTCGAAATTGCTATTTCTTCATCAGGGGTGTATGCGATTTTGTTGCAGAACGTACAAACGTCTGCAATTAAACAAATAAACACAAATTAAATGCGTAATATTGGTTGTACAAAAAGTGCAGTTTTAGAGAGTAAACACATATATAATCACACAATAATTTACATATGAATGTTTAAAAACTGACCGTGCAAATTGTGTGGCTCTTGAAATAGTTTCCTATCCATAATTTATCGTTTAAAAACAGAATGTGTTGCAGAAAAGAGAACAGAGTCCCACACAAAGGACAACCCGGGTTGGCCCTCCAAAGTATACAGTTTGCTGTGAAAATATGGGAAGAAAGGGAAAACAAAAGAGTGGGGTCTGTTAAATTGTTTCATAGGGCTAGCGCCCACCATAACAACACCCAGCAAAAAGTGGAAAAGACTAATGAGTCCCATCTACCCAGCAATATTGGATATATGTATCTGTGGTAGTCGGGGGGGGGAAGAGGGGGGGAAGAGGGGGGGGCCCCTTGGTCCATATTCAAAGACATATTACTGTCTTGGATTGGGGGAGCATTTGACAAGAAACCCCTGCGTACAGAGTAATAAAGCCCTGCATCTAGACAATTCCAATAATGGATGATTAGTTATATTAGTGGTATATACCTTGCCAGAAAGAAACCAAGGGGAAAGATGGGAGAGAGGAAATAACCAACGGACGAGGACCTGCTTGTTGAGAGCTGTGCAACAGGTATATCAGGAAACTTTGATAAAGCCCGAAGACGATCAGGGGATTGATCTGTAGTAACAGGCAAAAAAACAATATATCAAAGATATTTAGAGGCAAACATAATTGACAGCCATAGGAGCGCCCAGAGCTAAAAGTCTGGGCGCATCCTTGGTTTGGTCATAGCAGATGAAGTGAGGAGTGACAAAGTTCAAAAACAAAAAAGTGTTACCTGGTCAATCAGAGAGCACAGTGCTGCAGGTCCTCACTTGTGTCCACCCTCACAACGAACAGACATCAGCTGGAGGGTGGAACGGGGCAGTGTTGTCGGAAAATTTTATAGCAAGCTCTCAAACTTTTTGTGTGTCGGAAATTCCTATGGAAAATGTGTAATGGAGCCCACACACGGTCGGAATTTCCGACAAAAGGTCCTATCACACATTTTCCAAAGGAAAATCCTATTGTGTGTACAGGGCATTAGAGTTGTTTTTTAACCACTTCAGCCCCGGAAGATTTGGCTGCTCAATGACCAGGCCATTTTTTGCGATACAGCAATGCGTCGCTTTAACTGACAATTGCGCAGTCGTGCGACGCTGTACCTAAACAAAATTGGCATCCTTTTTGTCCCACAAATAGAGCTTTCTTTTTGGGGGTATTTGATCACCTCTGCAGTTTTTATTTTTTGTGCTATAAACATAAGAAGAGCGACAATTTTGAAAAAAACACAATGAGGTTTATTTACTAAAAGCAAATCCACTTTGCACTACAAGTGCACTTGGAAGTGCAGTTGCTTTAAATTGGGCACTTTTGATACATTTTTGAGACCATTGGCAAATATACAGCGATCAGTGCTATAAAAATGCACTGATTACTGTATAAATGTCACTGGCAGGGAAGGGGTTAACACTAGGGGGCGATCAAGGGGTTAACTGTGTTCCCTAGGTGTGTTCTAACTGTATGGGGGATGGGACTGACTAGGGGAGGAGAGAGATTGGTGTTCATACTTAGTATGAACACACAATCTCTCTCCTCTCCCCTGAGAGAACCGGGATTTGTGTGTTTACACACACAGATCCCGGTTCTCGCTCTGTCACAAGCGATCGCGGGTTCCGGCGGTCATTGAGCACGCCGGGCACTCGCATCGGCTCCGTGAACACGCTGCGGGTGCGCGCGCGCCTCCTACAGCATCTTAAAGGGTCGACGTACAGTTACGGCGGCTCACCCATGGGAGCCAACCTGGCGCAGTATAACTGCATCGACCAGTCGTGAACCGGTTAAACGTCAGAATTTCTTACAGCAGATACTGTTCATGGTGCATGTTTTCATTAAACCATGTGATAGCACATGTGTGTATGTAAAGGGTTAATTGTGACGCCAGTGTAGAGTACTCTCATCTCAGTGTTCTGGCACTTAGATTGTTGTCCTGTACTCTGGAAAATTAGGTGTAGCACCCTCTAGTGTGTGCTACTAGTATTGGTAGAGTAAGTAAAATATATTCTGGCCAGGAATAACCTGAGTCACTAAATTGGGTCATTGTTATTAGAGGCTAGGGCTGGATGACTCATCTTAGTAACACTCTGGTGCCTCCCCCTGGTGTCTGAAAGGTTGGAGAACCTTCTAGAACTAGAGGGTGAGGGATTGGAGGGGCTGCCATGAATATTTGTTTGGCCGTAGCCATTCCCCAGAAGTGGACTAGCAGGGGCTGGGACTACCCCATAAATAGACATGGGCTATGCCAGCAAGGCAGTCGGGTTGAAGATGGAGATAGAGTGTTGAGGAAGCTGTCGGTGGCCCTGAAGGATACTCTATAGGAAAGAAAAAAGGAAGGTGTGGCCTGATGCCTGAATCCTTTAAAAAAATGATTTAAAACAAAGTGGTGTAAACAGAAAATACTACATATTCATAAGTGTAAATAAAATATATTATATAATTTTATCTCTTGATTGAGCGGTAATAAAATGATGCCCATACAAGGGATAAAAAGTGGATGATTGGCTGACGCGTTTCAAGGATTTTCCTCTTCCTCAGAGCCTTTAGGAAACCATGTCTGGTCTGCATCTTATGCCCCGTACACACGGTCGGACTTTGTTTGGACATTCGGACAACAAAATCCTAGGATTTTTTCCGATGGATGTTGGCTCAAACTTGTCTTGCATACACACGGTCACACAAAGTTGTCGGAAAATCCGATCGTTCTGAACGCGGTGGCGTAAAACACGTACGTCGGGACTATAAACGGGGCAGTGGCCAATAGCTTTCATCTCTTTATTTATTCTGAGCATGCGTGGCACTTTGTGCGTCGGATTTGTGTACACACGATCGGAATTTCCGACAACGGATTTTGTTGTCGGAAAATTTTATATCCTGCTCTCAAACTTTGTGTGTCGGAAAATCCGATGGAAAATTTGTGATGGAGCCTACACACGGTCGGAATTTCCGACAACAAGGTCCTATCACACATTTTCCGTCGGAAAATCCGACCGTGTGTACGGGGCATTAGAATGTAGAGGACCGGATGAGTGGTATAGCACTGGATGATTGGTATAGCCTTAAGGGAAGATTCTCCTCCACACTCAGAGGGGTGAACAGATTAATTAAAGAATCACTGTTCCAAAGGTTGTCCAAGCCTACTGAAAGAAAACTGCCCGGACAAATGATGTAACATATTCTGTGGATTCTTCAGAAAGTCCCAGCTTATAAGGCATCCCTTTCCTAAAGAGTCCATTCAGGTTTGCAATATCCCTTAATCTGTTCCTTTTATCCTCAGTCAGCTGCTTCTGTAAAATAGAAACACTCTGGTCTATGGAAGGGCTCAAGATCACCCTCTTTTCTTGACGTGGATACTGTCATCAAATTCAAATGAATGTTCCAATTCGATGTTTGTTCCACAATTTTCAGATTCTCGTCCTTCTCCAATCTTTACTCTGCACACATTAGCCCAAGAACCAGATGTGAGTAATAAGGAGACAATGAGAGACAGATGCACACCGTGTCTCAACCACCGCGTCCCAACTAAAGTACCCCTTAGTCTGGTGGTGGTGGGGGTGTTTCCTGCCTTGGGTCAGGGCTCGAGTGCTGGAAGGATCCTGCCAAAAACACAAGAGAGGAAGCTTTTCTGGAGGCACCGGAGAAAAGAGAGGACAGAGTGAGTAAAGCAACACTGGAGGGAACTAACTGCCACATGTAGCCAGTCTCCCTTGAAGACAGTGCACAATGCAGTCCTATAATGCGTTTATATAGTCCTTCCCAAAGTGTTATTGAAGCAATAAAAATTATTTTGATATTCAGTAACAGGATTGCTATGCAGGACAGGACAGCGGGAACAAAGAGTCCAGCACTCTGGTCAACCACTAGATGGCTGGATGAGCGAAGCATTGTTCTCTCGCTGGTAAGTGACATTCTGCACCCTTTTTATTAGTGAACAGCTACTTGCTCATCCGGCCAATAAGAGCATGCTTAGGTTTCTTAATTGACAGAATTGGTGTTAAGTATGGAGATGAGTGAGGAGAAGATGGCCCCCACCCGTCTCCATAACATTGCAGGGCGGAAGCCACATCAAAACGTCGCTTCCGCCCATAGCTCTTAAAGGGCCATTTTTTTTTTGCATTTTTTTTAAATGACAACATTTTTTTTTTTTATTGCATTTTAGTGTAAATATGAGATCTGAGGTTAAAAAGAAAAAGAGAGAGAAGTGGGACTTTAAATGAACAACACAGCAGCACAACGCAGGTAAAGTGACCAAAATTCATTTATTTGGTATAATCCATGGTATGTAAAAAACATTTTGGGCATCCAACCTCTAAAATGCTGTGGGCATCAAGCCTCTATATAATAAACCATGGATTGATTATACATAAAATACACATAAATTACACAATAAGTCATGATCCATTGTCACACAGAGAGCAAAGATAACAATCAATATGCATGTGTACATTTGTTACTATGATTAGACCCAAAAAGAGCCATGAGGCGTATGCGCGGCAGCTCGGCGGATGGAAGCCTAGTCCCTGAGCTCCGCACCGCTCCGGCCACTTAAAACATACAGCGCCGCACTCAGCTCCGTTCCCCGGCCCCAAACAGCCACTGAGGGCAGGGGAAACGACACAGAATCTCTGGATGGCAGGCGGTTCAGCAAGGAGGGACCTGTCCCGAGTTTTGGACACCGGACCGCGACCCGCGGCCTCAGCCAAGATGGCGCCGAAGGCTGCTACACACGGAGGCACACAGGAGATGGAGGACTCTATCGCTGATCAGGATGTCTGCTCAGCAGGGCTGGCTGGCCCCACAGTGAGTACTTACTCCCTGGGACGCTTATCTCCCACCTCCAAAGAATCTCTCATCAGCAGGACACTAGAGGATATGCCTCTCTTCCCCATGGGAGACCCCTCAGTCAGCCCTGGAGGTGATGAGGCCTACCTACGAGGCATCCCCTCCTCCCCTCAGGACTTTTCCTCCATGATTTCCACATTTGCCACTATGTTATCCAGAGGTCTTTCACAGACTACCCATCAAATAACCACTGCCATCCAGGCTGACCTACAGCAGCTAGGGGCTAGAATTGAAATAACTGAAAACAAATCGGACCAAACAATTACCAGAGTGAACCAGAACACTGCCCGTATCCAAGACTTGCAGGAACAGCTCGAAACTGCCCTTTCTAAAATCGACGATCTTGAAAATCGTTCGAGGAGATATAATTTCCACCTCAGAGGGGTACCGGAATCATTCAAGGACACTGATCACATCGTTAAAACATTTATTAAGGAACTAATCCCTGACATCCCGGCTCACCGCCTAGAGATGGACCGCGCTCACAGAGCACTACAGCCACCCCACCAAGATGGCCTCCCTCGTGACATTATTGTCAAGTTGCACTTCTACCAAGTTAAGGAGGAAGTGATGCAGCAGTCGCGCACAGAAGGAAAACTAATGTTCCAAGGTCATCCCATACAAGTCTTTGCTGATCTGTCCCCCTACACCATGCAAAAAAGGAGAGCTCTGAAACCACTCTTACAGGTGCTAACCCAGAAATCGATTGTCTATGGTCTTTCCCTTTTCGACTATCCTTTTCCTTCAACAACAAACCCTACGGTTTCTCATCACACATGGAAGGGGAAAAGCTCCTCCTTCGTCTGGGCCTCATCTCCCAAGATTCGGACGCGACAACGACCGGCAAGACTCCCAACTCGTCATTAAAGAGGCCTCCACCCTCCAGCCCCATTGCTCCAGCGTGGCAGAAGCATATGTCTAAAAAATCCAAGGACTCCAGGCCACCCTAACCACAGCAGAAGTCCCGGGTATCACGTAGACCCGCCCTGACCCTTGTCGGTCCTAATGGATCCTCAATTGAACATTTTTTCAAGTTTCCCCGTTGGCAACACCAGACTTGGCATTCCTCACCCCAACCCTTCGGTTGGGATATGTCAAACGACTCCATACCTGATTTTTTCCCTCCCTGCTCCCCCCCCCCCCTTTTTTTTTTCTCTTTCTTCCCTCTGGTTCTTACAACTAAGACTACAGTGGTTCGAAAAACTTCTTGTTTTTCTGTTGCACTACATTTGGTCATATGTTTTGACCACGGTTTGATTAATACTAAGATGCCCCTATACTTTACCAGTTAGTTTTAAAGTCTAGGAATATACCTTAAGGGGGTCTTTGCTCCCTCCAGACTTTGTAATTACTCTGCTTTACTGACTTCCATGGGTGGGGGTCGCTTCCCTCTGACCTCGGAGCCGCCTCATTATGGGCCCCTACCATGGGGGGTTTGGCCGTCTCCGAGGTCGGGGGGGGGACGCTCCCGCCGGGAACCCTGCACATTTACCAGGGCTTGACATTCACATACTGTTACGTTTAGGTTGCTGGTGTTGGCCGGAGCGGCGGTCTTGCTGCTCCTCCTGTCTCTACTTGGAAAGGATGGGTATTCTCCCTCTTTCCACTCAGAGATATATGACTCCTCCAATTTTCGGAGGTGTCCCTTTCAATATTGTCTTGGGAAAGGGAAGGATGGTGGGAGAATTTGGATCTCTCTCACCATCAGGGATGGGGAAAAAAGTGTGCCTCTTGGTTTTACTTATTAACATGGTACTTTTCTCACACTTCCTCCTAGATTTCACACCTATACTCTCTACAGTCTCCACTTCTTCTCCTCCTCTCCTTCAAAAGTCATCTAGACTCCTACGTCCATCCAAATCAGGGATCCCTCACGGCTCTGCACAGGGTAAGTCCCACTCATCTCAGGCAGACACCCCCCTTCTGATCTATGTCCGTACATAATGCACCTCCACCACAACTCCATATAGTTTCACATAAAATTCAGGGCCTTAACTCCCCTGTTAAACGGAGGAAATTGTTCAAACTCTATCATTCTCAAAGGTTTGAGGTTCTCCTGCTACAGGAGACCCATTTCCCCAAGTCCTACAACCCATCATTTCTTCATCAACACTTCCCCCAATTCTATCTCTCCAACACAGAGAATAAAACAAAAGGGGTAGCCGTCTGTTTTTCCAAACACTTAAATTTCGCTATGTCACATGTCACCAAAGACCCCACAGGTAGATATATCCTGGTCAAGGGCACCATAGATGGCACGCTATATTCGTTTGTCTCTTACTACGCCCCTAACAAAGGCCAAGATAAATTTTTTACCTCAATAATGCACTCTCTTGCACCCCAACTAGAAGGTGTCATTATTGTGAGGGGAGACTCGTATATAGCATTTGATCTAACTCTTGACAAGTCGGGTTCAGGCCATCCATGCTCCAGACGTCCCCCCAAAAGAAGTATAAATATTGCCAAACTCTTATATGATGCTGAACTAGTAGACATTTGGAGGGAACTGAACCCCTGCTCTAAAGACTACATGCATTATTCTGCTCCACACCAGACTTGTGCCAGGATAGATCATGTTTTCCTACACACGAAATATATACCCATTGCGATAAAGTCGATTATCAGAGATTCCCCTGTATCTGACCACTCTATGGTCACACTCTCTATCTGCCTCACAGATTTTACCAAAAAAGAATTTAAGTGGCGACTCAATGAATCACTACTAAGTAACCCGGTCCACTGCACTTTACTTGAGAAGGAACTCAAAGACTACTTTCACAACAATGACACAGAGGGAATCTCCCCGGCTACATTATGGGCAGCCCACAAAGCTGTAATAAGAGGCAAAATTATTCAATTGTCATCTCGTTAAAAAAAAGAACACTGGGCAGAAATAGACAAGCTCACTAAAGAATATCAGGCGGCCTGTAAGCACAATAAACAAGAACAAACCCAATCTTCTTTACAAAAGCTAGAAACCACCAAACTAAAACTCAACCTGGCCCTCACTACTGAAGCCGAGAGACACCTTCGCTGGTCAGGGGCGAGGTTTTACTCCCAAAAAGATAAGATAGGAACCAAACTAGCCTCCAAACTTTCTCACAAACCTCGTCTGCTGGCATTTCCCAAAATCCGTTTGCATCCTGGCACATTTACACAGAATCCACAACGTATTGTGGAATGCTTCCAAGACTACTACGCTTCCCTTTTACAAAGAAGATAAAAATAGCTCTTCACCCAATCTCACCGAGTTCCTCGACTCAATTCAATTACCCAAACTTTCCACGGACCATACGGATCTGCTTGACTGTCCCATTACCTCCTCGGAAATCAAGAAGACCATTAAGAACCTCAAACAAGGCTCTGCCCTCGGCCCTGATGGTTTCTCTGTGTACTACTATAAAAAATTTGCCGATATCCTCACACCTTACCTGGTCAGATTTTTTAACTCCCTACAATTAGGATCTCCCTTGGATAATCCCTCAAACTTAGCATACATCTCTGTCATTCCCAAACCAGGAAAAGACCCCTCAGCAATTGAAAATTACCGACCGATCTCCCTGATCAACAACAATCTTAAACTTTTAACAAAAATTCTGGCGAATCGATTATCCTCCTTCATATCCCAATATATCCACAAGGATCAGGCAGGATTTATCCCAGGGAGACAGGGCCCTGATCAGGTGAGAAGGGCTATAGACATAGCCCTTCCATTGACCTTTGCAAAGCATTTGACACGGTCACTTGGCCGTATATTTTCAAAGTCCTGGAAAGATGGGGACTGGGCCCCAAATTCCTAAACACTCTTTATTCCCTTTATTCCAACCCTAGCGCCCAAATTAGAATGCAAGGGAGATATTCTGACATGGTTAAAATAGAGAAAAGAACCAGACAAGGATGCCCGTTGTCGCCCTTAATTTTTGCAATTGCCATTGAATCCCTGGCAATTGCTATTCGCAGTCACCCCGACATCAAAGGAGTCGCATGCGGCCCACACGAACACAAATGTGCTCTTTTCGCGGACGATCTTCTTCTATTTGTAACATCGCCCATCATCTCAACCCCTAACATTATGAAGCTATTTGAGCGGTTTGGGGAGGTCTCAGGTCTTCGGGTCAATATTTCCAAATCCGCTGCCCTGAATGTTTCAGTCTCACCTGACCTACTCAAGCGCCTGCAAACGTCCTTCTCTTTCAAATGAAGCACGAAATTTATCCCCTATTTAGGAATCAACCTCACCCCTAGATTTGACCTGCTTTTTTCCAACAACTACCCCCCTCTGTTCAAAAAACTTGAAGCCGATATGTCCGCTTGGTCTAAACACGATCTGTCCTGGCTAGGTAGAGTCATCTCCATCAAAATGACCCTCCTTCCCCGCCTCCTATACCTTTTTAGATCCCTACCAATCCCAATCAGGAAGGCTCAACTACTCTGTTTCCAATCCTCTATCCTGAAATTTATATGGGGCTAAAGAGGCAGACGATGCTCCAAAGAAACACTTTACAGACTCAAAACACAGGGAGGTATAGCTCTACCCAATATTTGGTGGTATTATCAATCAGCTCAGCTAGCACAGATCTCTATGGCCTACTCTAAAGGCCCTAAACCCGACTGGCTACTGATGGAGAGACAAGCGACACCGAATCACACGATAGACTACTTGCTCTGGGCCGCTCCACGCCTCAGACCGACGATACTGGCCCCGACCCTATCTCAATCGATGGCCCTCTGGGATAGACTACAAAAAAATCCTGCTTTAACTTCCCACTTTCCCACTTATTCCACAATCCAGAATTTCCACCTGGTCAAAATATATTAGCATTCAAATGGTGGCTTAACAAGGGCCTATACAGGATTGGACACTTCCTTAACTCCACGGGACCCCTCTCTGTTGGGTACTGTGTCAGTAAACTGGATATGCCCAACTCCGAAAGATACAGACTTCACCAAATTACTCATTTCCTGAGATCAAAATGGTCGAAGGATTCAGGTCCCTCTACACCTACAGCATATGAATCGAGGTGCGCCAATGTGAAGGATCAGAAAGGGGGTGTCTCCATTATCTATAATTCCCTAGCCGGCTCCTCTTCCAAACCGCTTTATGCCCGACTTTGGGAACGAGACTTGGCAGTTGAGTGGGACTTGGATAAATGGTGCAGATGCTTCCACAGATCGTTCAAAGGAATCATGAACACATCTCTAATGGAGGCTAGCATTAAAATCATCACACGTTGGTATCGAGTTCCGGTCATCCTGGCCAAAATTTTCCCAGATTCATCCCGTCTGTGCTTCAGGGGCTGTGGCCACCTGGGATCTCTACTCCATATATGGTGGACATGTCCTCGAATCCGGAAATTCTGGAACAGCTTTTTTCACTTATTGCGAAAGATCACGGGAGTAGCCGATCCACAGGTCCCAAAAATAGCTCTTCTCAATGTTCAGGTAGAAAATATTCCCAGACACACACAATCCCTGATCTTTTATATGCTCTTGGGTGCCAGAATCACCATTGCCAGAAATTGGAAGGGCCACACAGTACCGCTAGCTGAAATGAAACGTAAAATCTCCTGGATCATGGCCCAAGAGAAAATGGTCAGCAAGTTGCTAGGCAAAACCCACAAATTCGAACCAATTTGGGAACCTTGGGCGAAATACATGGGTATACCGTTGATTCCAGAGATGTAGAATACTCTGATTCCTTCTTCTCCCTCTAGGTCAGTGGTTCTCAACTCCTGTCCTCAGGACCCACCAACAGGCCAGGTTTGCAAGATAGCTGAAATACATCACAGGTGATATCACTTGCTTCTCAGTGATTGCAGTATTCTAGTCTGCAACTCCCCAAGGTAATACTTAAAATCTGGCCTGTTGGTGGGTCCCGAGGACTGGAGTTGAGAACCACTGCTCTAGGTGACACTCTTTCCTTTACTTTTCTTTGCTTTACTCCAGAGGCGTAACTAGAATCTTCAGGGCCCCGATGCAAGAAACCATGGAGGGCCCCCCTGACCCCCGGACAGGGCTCTTTTCTCCGAGCCCGATGGTGGAACACCAGGGTCCGGTCGCAAGTGGGTGGCTGCATGTAAAGGAATAGATTTCTCCCCCCCCCCCGCTTCTCCTCCTCTCCCTCCCACATGCATTCAGCGGCTGCAGGAGGAAAATGGAGAGATGGGTTCCTCTATGAGGAACCCATCGGTGTTTCTCAATCTTTTTCCAGTCAGGGCACCCTTGAAGTGGCTGCACTGCAACCACCCTGCAACTGTGTGCATTGCATGCAGTTGCAGCATAGTGATGATGCATTTAAGGGGTTAAAACAGGCGGTCAGGAGGCAACATATTGCCTCTTTACCGGCTGTCAAATGCCTCTGAAAAGCGATCTGAGCATGGATCACTTTTCAGAGGAACAGCATTTTTTTTTTGCTGGTACTATGAACAAGCAAAAAAAAAAAAAATTGGTTCCAATGGGACACATATAGGGGGTCAGGATTAAAAGCGCATACATAAAATGTGCATATATACATGTAAACACACATACATACACACACATACATAAATACACACACATATAAACCAGTGGCAGATGGTGCTCAAAATTTTTTGGGGGGGCGCAAGC
Organism: Aquarana catesbeiana; assembly: GCF_042186555.1. NCBI lineage: Eukaryota > Metazoa > Chordata > Amphibia > Anura > Ranidae > Aquarana > Aquarana catesbeiana. Next base: position 172,235,292 of record NC_133327.1, on the reverse strand, counting down.
AAACTGAAAAATTCTTTAAAAAACGCATCAATTGTAGCCTCACTGTGCTCATCAAACGCAGCCACTGTGCACATCAATTGCCACCACTGTGCCCATCATATGCAGCCACTGTGCCCCTCATATGCAGCCACTGTGCCCCTCATATGCAGCCACTGTGCCCATCATATGCAGCCACTGTGCTCATCAAACGCAGCCACTGTGCCCATCAAACGCAGCCACTGTGCCCATGAAACGCAGTCACTGTGCCTATCAAACGCAGTCACTGTGCCCATCAATTGCCACCACTGTGCCCATCAAACGCAGCCACTGTGCCCATCAAACGCAGTCACTGTGCCCATCAAACGCAGCCACTGTGCCTATCAATTGCCACCACTGTGCCTATGAAATGCAGCCACTGTGCCCATCAAACGCAGCCACTGTGCCCATCAAACGCAGCCACTGTGCCCATCAAACGCAGCCACTGTGCCTATCAATTGCCACCACTGTGCCTATGAAACGCAGCCACTGTGCCCATCAAACGCAGCCACTGTGCCCTGAAACGCTGCCACTGTGCCATCAAATGCTGCCACTGTGACCCCCCTGCCCGTTCGCAGTCTGCCCGGCACTTACCCTGTCTCGGTGGGGCAGCGGGTGACGTCGACGAGCGGGGTCCTCCGTGCGTCTCCTCCCATCCTCTCCTCCTGGTAGGCATCCAATAGCGGCGCCTGTCATTTCAGCCAATCAGGTGACGTGTAACAGACCCGAGCACCTGATTGGTGGAGAGGCGGTTCAGTGTTAGGAAAGCGAATATTTATTCGCTTTTCTAACACACCTGGGTGGACTGTGAGCGCCAAGCATGGCACTCGCAGTTCACCTATTTTGAAGCCTATTAGTGCTTTAAAAACACCCCTGCCGGTGTAATTCAGGCGCCCGGCGTCCAAAAAGGGGCCAGGCGTCTGAATAGGGGGGGCAGTGGCGGCCATAGATAGATTCACACTATGCATGAATCTATCTATTTGTGATAGAGGGGTGCCTGGAGGGAGGGGGCGGCGCCCATGCGCCCCTATGGACGCACCGCTACTACATACATACACACACATGCACATATACATAGATGCACACACACTCACACACATACATACACACACACATGCACATGCACACACACATGCACATACACACACACATACAGTAGATAAAAAACGGCAGAACTTTACCTTAGCTCTTCCTGTCGGGTACTGCACTGTAGGGGGAGACAAAGAGCACAGCACACACTGCTTTCACTTTGTAATCAATGTGAGCAGCTCCCTGCACAGTGCCGAATACAGTTCGGCTTAGAATCGGGGAGCTTGTCTCCACTCCCCTATCAAAGTAGTGTATACAGGGGGCCCTCAAGGGCCCCCTGCAGCAAGGGGCCTGGTCGCCATGGCAACCTCAGCGACCCCTATAATTCCGCCACTGCTTTACTCTTCTTCTCTTCTCTCCTCTTCTCTCTACTGCTACCTGTCTCCTTCTCATCTCCCGAAGCTTATACCCGACTGTCTTCCCCCTGTTTCCTAATACTTCTTTCTCCTCCAGTGGAGAAAGAACATATCTCACAATTGACTTCCAGCTGGAGGCGGTGGGCCGCTGCAGCCTATTCAGGCTCTTACTTTACATTACGTTAAGTTATTGTTTAGGACAGTCTGACTCAACTGCACAATAGTAAATAGCGGGTATGTGCCCAGGACTACGGTACTTAATATGAAACCCATGAAAGCAACATTTTGAACAGGCCTGAGCAAATATGCTCCCATCTTCAGACCTGCCATGTAATTTTACTAGTTGGGGTTGCCCCGGTCAGCTTCCTCCACAGTCTGATCCCTTTGGGGTGGAGGGACTGTCTGGCGAGAGCAATCTCCTTACCAGCTTGCAATAGGCTGCAAACTAGATAAGGATGGTGTGTTCCGCTCATTGTATTTAGACAACTTGACTGTGTAATAAAGTTGCCCGAGCACTGTAATTGCACCAAGCACAACCCTTTTCAGGGAAGGTAACTTTACCTTTACTATACCTAATGATCTGCTGTTGTTGTATACTGTGACAATGTACCTAGTGTAGTTCTGTGCACCCATCCATCTAGAATTTTTGGCGTTTTATTGTACCATGTTTCTATGTTCCATTGCTTGTTATATACTCAATAATTTAATAAAAATATTGAAAAGAAAAAGAGACATGAAAATTAGGACAAATAATTATAATAATAAAAGAGATTTAATGCCATGACAGATACTTATGGAGGTAAGTGGAATCATTGAAATCTTGGTATTCCATGATATGGGAAGATTGGTAATAATCAAATCTCTACACGTTTCGCGGTATAGCAACTGCTCATCAGGAGCATACGTCATGGAATGATTCTAAAAAAATATTAAAAAAAAAATATGCTTCAGTAAATAAGCAGGAAATGAAAAAAGGTTTGGTATACAAATATTTTACTTGTATAGAATGAATTAAAGGTTGTGCGTCCAAACTCACGTCTGCATCAGCAATCCAGTGAAACAGCATCCAGAATCGCAGAGAGCTGCAAAGCAAATCCGCCCGATGCCAGGGTGATCTGCGGGAATGGGAACAACGGCCATAGGCAAAACCATTGCTGGTGGGTGCAATGAGTGTAGGATGCGGACCTCCATGTGGGAAACCTATATGAAACAAATCATAGTGATATGTGTTGATGTGTAAGCATGAGAAAATGTGAAAAGAGTTATGTGGTGACAACGTGGAAATAAGGAGAGAGAGTGGAATAGGAAGGAGTGGAGAAAAAAAACAAAGAGAAAAATGAGGCCAAGAAAGAAAATGAACAATAAAGACTGATGAAAAAGAAAAATTAGGGAAAAAGGAATGATACCTGGTGTGCACAGAGTGGACAGTTCCAAGCATGTGAATGTGATGCTGAACAGGAAGGAAAGTGGAGTGTGTGAAGGCCAGCCTTGGAGATGCCTTTATAGGTGTTCCATCATGGCCCAGCCCCCCACGTCAAGTCAACAGACAACACCTGAGAGTGGAGCACTTTCACCTGGGCGGCTCAGCCGTCAGGCGATAAGCGCCAATCCATCTCCCCAGTGTGTCCACCGAACAGCGACACACTGCCAGAAACATAGCGCCACAAGGACGCCCTGCGACCGGCGGTGTGTCGCTGTTCGGTGGACACACTGGGGAGATGGATTGGCTGATGGCTGAGCCACCCAGGTGAAAGTGCTCCACTCTCAGGTGTTGTCTGTTGACTTAACGTGGGGGTCTGGGCCATGATGGAACACCTATAAAGGCATCTCCAAGGCTGGCCTTCACACACTCCACTTTCCTTCCTGTTCAGCATCACACTCACATGTTTGGAATTGTCCACTCTGTGCACACCAGGTATCATTTCTTTTTCCCTAATTTTTCTTTTTCATCAGTCTTTATTGTTCATGTTCTTTCTTGGCCTCATTTTTCTCTTTGTTTTTTTTCTCCACTCCTTCCTATTCCACTCTCTCTCCTTATTTCCACGTTGTCACCACATCACTCTTTTCACATTTTCTCATACTTACACATCAACACAAATCACTATGATTTGTTTCATATAGGTTTCCCACATGGAGATCACCCTGGCGTCAGGCGGCTTTGCAGCTCTCTACGATTCTGGATGCTGTTTCACTGGATCGGTGATGCAGACGTGAGTTTGGACGCACAACCTTTAATTCATTCTATACAAGTAAAATATTTGTATACAAAACCTTTTTTCATTTCCTGCTCATTTACTGAAACATTTTTTTTTTAAAGTAAAAATATTTGTTAGAATCATTCCATGACGTATGCTCCTGATGAGCGGTTGCTACACTGCCAAACGCGTAGAGCTTTGATTATTACCAATCTTCCCATATCATGGAATAACAAGATTTCAATTATTCCACTTACCTACATAAGTATCTGTCATGGCATTAAATCTCTTTTATTATTATAATTATTTGTCCTAATTTTCATGGCTCTTTTTGGGTCTAATCATAGTAACAAATGTACACATGCATATTGATTGTTATCTTTGCTCTCTGTGTGACAATGGATCATGACTTATTGTGTAATTTATGTGTATTTTATGTATAATCAATCCATGGTTTATTATATAGAGGCTTGATGCCCACAGCATTTTAGAGGTTGGATGCCCAAAATGTTTTTTACATACCATGGATTATACCAAATAAATGAATTTTGGTCACTTGACCTGCCTTGTGCTGCTGTGTGCTTCATTTAAAGTCCCACTTCTCTCTCTTTTTTCTTTTTAACCAATGACCGGGATGGAGGCTAGCATCCCTTTGGTGCTAGCCTCGAGATCTGAGGTTTTTTTGAGTTCCTGTCATGCTTTTTTTCTATTACAATGGATGTTTACATTCTTTGTAATAGGAATAAAAGTGACACAATTTTTTTTTTTAAAAGAACAGTGCAAAAATAAAAAATAAAAGGTAAAAAAAATAAAAAAAAATAATTTTTTTCTTAAACTCGCCCCGTCCCGCTGAGCTCGCATGCAGAAGTGAACACATATGTCAGTAACGCCCGCATATGAAAATGGTGTTCAAACCACAGATGTGAGGTATCACCGCGATTGGTAGAGCGAGAGCAATAATTCTAGCTCTAGACTTTCTCTGTAACTCAAAACATGCAACCTGTAAAAAATTTTAAACCTTGCCTATGGAGATTTTTAAGGGTAAAAGTGCGTCGCCATTCCACGAGCAGGCACAATTTCGAATGTTGGGTATGTTGGGTACCAATTTACTCGGCATAACATTATCTTTCACAATATAAAAAACTGGGCTAACTTTACTGTTGTCTTATTTTTTTATTAAAAAAAGTGTATTTTTCAAAAAAAAGTGCACTTCTAAGACCACTGCGCAAATACGGTGTGAAAGAAAGTATTGCAACGACCGCCATTTTATTCTCTAGGATGTCAGAAAAAAAATGTATAATGTTTGGGGGTATTAAGTAATTTTCTATAAAAAAAAACTGTTTTTAACTTGTAAACAACAAATCTCAAAAAGAGGCTAAATGATTAGTTAAACCCATCCCTTTATATTGGCTTTTGAAAATTACAATTGCAACAATTTCGAAATTGGATGTAAGATTTAGCACTGGGAAACACTTTTTGAGAGATAAATAGTGCATTTTATATTTAACTATATAGATCAGACCAAAATAAGGAACAAATGAGTAGGAAAGAGGCACAGGGGAACTTTGTTCCAAACCATCTATGTGAAATAAGCATATATCCAAGGTCCAAGGTGTACCAATGTAAGTATGATCACACCTGGAGTTCAGCTTTAAAGTAGTGTTTGTCTGATTTTTTAATTTTAAAATGCCAATGAAGGGAGCTCTGTATTTCATTTGGGCTTATTCAGCCTCCCTTCTAAAAGTTGTCGAGATAACATATCAGCCGCACAGGAAGTTCATTGTTCACAACAAGTTAGGTGAGTAATAGACTAAAGCTGCCAAATGTGTAACCATTTTTAGTAAATTGTAACCACTTTTAAGCCACCAGGAACAGTGAATTGACAGAAATGCAGCAATCTACCACCCACAAATTTAATAGACCACCAGAATACTGTCCATTGTGAAGTTGAAACTGGGTAATGACTTAGCAACTTCATGACAGCTTACTAAAAGGTAGATCTGAAAAGGGATGAAAACATGAAACATAAAATGTAAGTTTCGCTAAAAGCAATTGGATTTTTTTCCACTGTGTTCGATCTGGGTCATGTTGATCCCACCTATCTACGGTTAATGGAAATTCCATGTATGTCTTTGATTGCTTTATGATTTTGACAAAAAATATTAAATTGAAAGTTCAATCACTTTAATAAATTTGCATGTGAGAAGGAGCAATTATGATGTAGCATGGCAAAGCAAGAAAAGAAAACTCCAAATGTATAGAGCAAATATGTCTGCCTTTGTATATACATAGTTACAAACTATACATAACAACATTTTTTTTTTAAATAAAATAATAACACATACTGATAAATAATTTACATCAGAGTTAATCTACATATACAGTATATCTAAAAAACATGAATAAAACTATACTAGAATGTATAGTTTTATTCATGTTTTTTAGATATACTGTATATGTAGATTAACTCTGATGTAAATTATTTATCAGTATGTGTTATTATTTTATTTAAAAAAAAATGTTGTTATGTATAGTTTGTAACTATGTATATACAAAGGCAGACATATTTGCTCTATACATTTGGAGTTTTCTTTTCTTGCTTTGCCATGCTACATCATAATTGCTCCTTCTCACATGCAAATTTATTAAAGTGATTAATGTTGTTATGTATAGTAAAGTAAAGTAACATATAAAACATTTGGAATTAAGCATTACATGCTGTATGTTCTGAAGTGTTCACTTTAATTACTCTGCTGGGATCTTTTCTTTTTTGTCACTTGAACTGAATACAGGAGACTTTGGAGATTCTCTCCACGTCAAAAAATATCTTCATGCCCTCATAAAATATCACAGTGCCCTGAAAATGTGAACATAGCACCTTTGTTATTTCCGTCAAACAAGTACAGTAAGTTCTTGGTGCTTAGATAACACAGCACATCCCAGATAAATGGAAAATACCTTAAAAGCCTTAGGATGTAGTTTCCACCCTAGGATTGAATAATGAACAAAATGGGTTATCTATTCTTTTTTCTTTCAACTTATTAGCGTTTTGTAAATGGATGTAAAATTGTGTGCAATAAATCCTGATATAAGTTTTAATTCTTCCAGTACTTGGACCTTAAATTTGAAGTTTTATATGCTTATATTTTGCCTTCGTTGGGTACTCCTTTCCCCCCATCATCAAGATAATGACATTTTTAAATAATACTTTTTATTTTCTTTATATACCTGAACAGTTTTAAAGCGGTAGTAAAGCCCGCTTGGTCATTTTTACCTACATTTAAGCCTATAGCAAAGCTTACCTGTAGGTAAAATGAATATCTCCTAAACATGCACCATTTAGGAGATATTCACCCTGCATGCAGTCAGCAACATCACTGGTATATGCGCTCAGAAGGTCCGGCATTAGAGCGTTCCGCCACAAAGCGTTAGAGCTTTGTGGCGGAACCGAGGGCTCCTGCGCGCATGCGCAGGAGTGATATTATCGAGGCTCCAGCCAATCACATAGCCCGTGCACAGGAACCTGAAGGAAGACCAGGGGAACATGTCACCAGTCTCAGCGGTGACAATACAGCACTGGAGGGCTTTGTTCCAAGGTGAGTATTTCATATTGTGCTAGTATGCAATGCATACTAGCACATTATGCCATTGCCTTGCAGGTCTTTTTTATTTTCTTTTTTACAACATCCGTGATTTACAACTGCTTTAAATAAAATCTCTCATTTTCTTTATACAGTATACCTGAAATCAGAGTAAGCAATTTGAAGAGAAGCCTGTAGAACTGTGTAAGACTGAAAGTAAGGTTGACCATACATGATTTGATTTCTCTTATTCAGCCACATAGGCTGAGCAACGGAATTCTATCAATTCCCCCATCGACACTAAAGAGTGTGAATGGAAGAATCTCCCCTGCTGGCTATTGTATCCTGACAGGTGGCACCTGTGGATGTCAAAATACCTGAACAGTAGCTGCGGTTGATTGGCTGCAGTTACTGTTTGGTCAACAATTTTCTGCTTCCGATTTTCAGATTTCAGGCGAAGTGGTGCCAGTGGCAAACTTAACATTTACTATGTATGGCCAGCTGGAGTTCAGATTTTAAGCCAAAAGTGGCCATGGGGTAATTTCCCTTTTCCCTCTTTGAAAGCTCTTCAATGGTCTGACAAAAGACCTTTTACTACAATGTCATTCATTTTATCTTTGAATTTCACTCACTTTGACATTTCATTTTGACTGTCCCCAATATCTGTTCACAAATTTTAACTTTGACATTGCATTTATTTTTCAGTCCATTATGGTTTATTAACTTAAAGCGGACCTTAAAGGGTAATTCCACTTTTGTGGAGCAGGGGGGAGGAGCAAGGAGTGCTGGTGGGTTACCCAAGAAAAGGAGAATCGGGCTGCTCTGTGCAAAACCATTGCACAGAGCAGATATGTATAACATGTTTGTTATTTAAAAAAAAATCCCTTTGCAATCACTTTAATTTGTGGGCACAAATATATAATGAGGAATGTTTAACAGCTTGTGTAGAATGCATTTCTTTAAGAGTTTTCAGATGCCAGAAGGCAGGGTTTATGATCATGCGGCCGCTGTGATTGGCTGTCACAGCGATCACATAATCGGAAAGCTCCTGATTTCAAGAAGCGATCAGGAGCTTTTCGTTAGCGGCCGGTAACTGTGCTGGGAGCGCGCACAGCACGTACTCTCAGCACAGCCATGTCTGCTAATTTGTACGTGATTATGCGGCCGCTCGGAGTCAAGGCCCACCTGCCTGAATGGGGTGTGTTCACTTCAATCATCTAATCATGTCCAAGGAAAAATCCTGCTTTATATATTTCCTTTGCACACAATTTGGTACTCAAAGTGAACAAACGTTTTAAGTTTTCACTAAACTAAGTGTACACACACTTTGCAAAGTCCATATGAAAACTTATTCATTGGCTGAATGCCCATATGTTCTATAGAGTAGTAACAGTGGAACATTCAGGTGCCAACAGGTGCTCAGCAGGTGGCTTTCTATCTAGGTTCTGGAGGGTGTAGCTGGCTGGAACAGGCGAATGTTCTTTTACAATAATGCCCTGTACACACGATAGGATTTTCCGCCAACAAAACCGTGGACTTTTTTCCGATGGATGTTGGCTCAAACTTGTCTTACATACACATAGTCACACAAATGTTGTCAGAAATTCCGAACGTCAAGAACGCGGTGACGTACAACACGTATGACGAGCCGAGAAAAATGAAGTTCAATAGCCAGTGCGTCTCTTCTGCTTGATTCTGAGCAATGCGTAGACTTTTGTGCGTCGGACTTGTGTACACACGCTCGGAATTTCCAACAACAAGTTTTTTTGTCGGAAAATTTGAGAACCTGCTCTCAAACATTTGTTGGCGGAAATTCCGGCAACAAATGTTATATGGAGCATACGCACAGCCGGACTTTCCGACAACAAGCTCACATCCAACATTTGTTGTCGGAAAATCCTATCGTGTGTACAGGGCATTAGGCAACTTTAGATTGACATCACTGTATGATTGACTCTTAATGCTTATCTAAACTCAAAATAAAATATTTAATAGCCTACCAATTTATAGATGCAGTGTTTGCATTCATCTTCTTTTTATATGCTTTTTCCTTTATTTTAGAAAAAAAATGGTCAGTAACACACTCCATGTCTTACAGTGGCTACACTCATTCCTCCACTGTATAACATAGCCACCATTGGACAGCAGCATTGTAAACCTGTGGAGAGGGTAGTGTTACTTACATGGGTCTTATATAGGTGACTAACAAATTAAATCCTAACTGCAGCTAACGATTTTTAAACAGTTACAGAAACAGTTTTTCCCTTTAGAGGTAAAGGTTTTACATAAATACATTAAAGCTGACCATTGTAAGCACCCCTGTGGCCCTGTCAATGTCAGAAGGTTTGTCTCAACCTTCTAACTGTTACAATGTCTGGACAGCTAGGTCTATTAAAAGTAAACAGACCTACTGGTCAGATCAACAGGTGAAAAAAAAAGAAAAAAATTCTAAAAAAGAAAACTATTGCTATCCCCATATGTAAGGATTGGTAAGCTGAAATATATACAATTTTTGCTTTTGGGTTGAACAGCTTCGTCCCCTCTGATACACCTGGTTATGTAATGAGATATTGTAAACACCTATGTGAGCTCAAGTATTAGTATCCTACTCGTAACTATATTGTTGCGTACAGACGATCGGAATTTCCGACAACCAAACCGTGGATTTATTTCCGATGGATGTTGGCTGAAACTTGTCTTGCATACACACGGTCGCACAAATGTTTTTGGAAATTCCTGATCGGCAAGAATGAGCTGACGTACAACACGTACGACGGGGCTAGAAAAAGGAAGTTCAATAGCCAGTGCGGCTCTTCTGCTTAATTCCCGAGCATGTGTGGAATTTTGTGCGTCGGAATTGTGTACACACGATCGGAATTTCCGACAACGGATTTTGTTGTCAGAAAATTTGAGATCCAGCTTTAAAATTTTTGTTGTCGGAAATTCCGACAGAAAATGTCCAATAAAGCCTACACACAGTCGGAATTTCCGACAACAAGCTCACATCCAACATTTGTTGTCAGAAGTTCTGATTGTGTGTACGCAGCATATTAGTGTCACAAGGCAAATGTAAATGGCATTACACAATCAATGAGCAGGTAAAAGAAACTGCACGCGGTAAGCTAACTGATGTAATTACTAGGTTAGCGCATAGCAGTTAGTCTAAATAATTGTTGTACTAAAGCAAGATTTTACCTAGCCTTAGCAGCAACAGTAATGAACAGGATAAACAGTGAACAATATAAACAATGAACAGGATCAACAGTAATAAAAAAATCTCACAGTAGCTCCTCTGCAATAAATGGTCAATGGATGTCTCAGAGTGCAATCTGTGTATAGTATATCACCATATGTATGTGTAGGAATGTATATATATCCAGAGAGAGGTACCCCTGGGAAGAAGTTGGTCAGTTTCTTGCTCCTGATGTACAACCTTCAGGTGGGTAATGGTGGGGCTCAATCTGTGCGGTGGTGCACCTAATTACAGTCCCCTTAAATCTACATTCAGTGATACTTTTGGGGGCTGCCAGGCAGCCCCTTCCTGAGCTCCCGAGCAGCAGTAAAGTAAGCACAGCTGCAACTGCTCACCAATACTGGCACTTAGTGAACTTTGTCCTGTACACTCATCTGTCTCTGGTAATCAGAAACCTGATCCTCCATGGCTCAGCACAAAGCACTCCTATCATCACAGGCTTAGTCCCAGCACTCCAGTCCTCACAGACTCTCTCTCTGGTCTCTGTGGACACAGTGCACTGCCGTGTACAGATCCGGTCCCTGTACAGCAAGAACCCACTCTGTGTCAAAGCCCAGGAAAAACTCTTCCTTCTCCTCCTTTTGCAAGGATATTTGGGTGTTGAAGTCTGCTGCTCTTTTCACCTTTACTGTGCCATGCTGCTTCCAGACTGCACTTCCAATGATCTCGTGCCCCTGCATATGATCTCGTGCCCCTGCATTATAGCTGTTCCCTTACCCCCAGGCGGGTATTACCCCCACTCCGGAAAACTCCAGGTGGGGGAGGACAACCGAGAGGAGTCCACAGCTGCACAGATTACACAGGAGTCCCAGTGCTCCTTTAGCCACCAAGTACCCAGCTACAGCTGCATCTACTGCCTTGTTCACACGGGCATACTATAGAGTATGCTCATGCAAGGGCCAGCAAGGGGATGCACAGGTCTTCCTTGAATGCCTGTTCTGGCAGGCCTATTCAGATCAATTAGAATGCAGCAGTTGCACGGACATAGATGCTGCTCCCAGTTTAACAGCCATGTGGGTGCGGATGCACAACCCTGTGTGCACACTGTCTGTGTTCAGGGCCATGCACCCATGCCGGCCACGGCTGTCAAATTGGGAGCAGCAGCTGTGTCCAGGCAGCCACTGTGTCCCAAATGAAATGAATGGGACTGCCTGCATGTGGATGCACGGAACATCAGTCTGCTCTCTGCCGTGCAGAGGATTATAGGAAGCAAAATTCAGATACTTACACAAAGTAGGTAATGATGTTTTAATAAATACGTAATGTGATTTTTGATATCTGCCCTAAGATACAGTAAATAGTCCTTTTTTTTACACCTGAAGAGCATATACAAGACAAAGTCTGTACACACATGCACAAATAAATTAAAATGTATGCACTATGTATTCCTATATAATGCAGTGTATCATCAATCTGAAATTTTGTTGCACAAATGGGTTAAAAAAAAAAGCTGAATCGCAGTCCCCAAGCAAAATGTAATGAATAATAAAGCATCTTGTCCTCGCATGTCGTATTTTGAGCTAACAATTAACTGACATTGTTGTGGCATGCACTGCAGCATTTCAATCATTACTTGACACATTTAAATAAAGAAAATAGAAACATAAAATATTTCACAACTGATGTATTATATTATATTGTCAAAGCGCGTTTGAGAGTGATAAGCTGTAATTTCCTTGCAAATTGCAACCCATTTGGCTTTCATGACTTAAACAGGACCTTGCATTAGGATTACATTAAAATAGCTGTAAATAATATCCCTTTGCTTCTTAAAGTGTAACTCCAATTTTGTTGAGATAATTCCTTTTAGGTGAACTAAACACATTGCAAAGTATATGACAAACAGTATTGCAGAGTCATATCTTTCTCTGTGTATGAGAAATTGCTGATTACTTTACCATGTTCTTTCTCAAAGTGACTGAGGATTGTCAACACCTGAGCAATCTTATTTATAAAAAAAAGGGGCTTTACATGTATTGATTTATTCATTTAATATTTTTATGTTAGCATTAAGTCACCATCCTTAAGTGCAGAAGGTTGAGCATTTATTTATTTAAAAAAAAAATGTTCAGAGCTTTTTATCCTGTAAAACTACAAAATTGCATGTACATACTTTACAGTATATCCCTTGTAATATTATTACTATTATACAGGATTTATATAGCGCCAACAGTTTACGCAGCGCTTTACAATATAAAAGGGAGACAATACAGTTATAATACAATAAAATACAAGAGAATTAAGAGGGCCCTGATCAGAAGAGCTTACAATCTAATAGGGTGGGGCAGGTGGTACAAAAGGTTGTAACTGTGGGGAATGAGCTGATAGAAGTGGTAAAAGATTAGTTGGAGACGTGATAGGCTTCCCTGAAGAGATGAGTTTTCAGGGATCGCCTGAAGGTAGCAAGGATAGGGGATAGACGAACAGGTGGAGGTAGTGAGTTCCAGAGGATTGGAGAGGCTCTGGAGAAGTCCTGAAGACGAGCGTGGGAGGAGGAGATGAGAGAGCTTGAGAGCAGGAGGTCTTGAGAACAGCGGAGAGGACGATTTGGGTGATATTTGGAGACAGGATTGGTGATGTAGCACGGGGCAGAGTTGTGAATGGCTTTGTATGTTGTGGGTAGTATTTTGAATTTAATTAGCTGGGTGATTGGGAGCCAGTGTAGGGATTGGAGGAGAGGGTTGGCAGACACTGAGCTGTTGGTGAGGTGGATAAGTCTGGCAGCAGCATTCATGATAGACTGAAGAGGGGATAGCCTGTGGAGAGGCAGGCCAATGAGAAGGGAGTTGCAATAGTCAAGGCGCGAGATAACAAGGGAATGAATGAGGAGCTTGGTGGTTTTATTTGTTAAAAAGGGGCGAATTTTAGAGATGTTACGGAGGTGAATTCTACAAACTTTTGACAACGATTGGATTTGAGGCTGAAATGTCAGAGTCTAGGATTACACCTAGTACCCTGGCGTGAGGGGAGGGACTGATAGTTGCATTGTTGATTTTGATGGATAAGTCAGGGAGGGGGGCACGTGCGGGGGGGAATATTAATAGCTCAGTTTTAGAGAGATTTAGTTTAAAGAAGTGGTGCGACATCCATGCTGATACGTCAGTTAGTAAGTTAGTAATGCAATATTATTATTATATTATTTCCGCATCCATCTGCTTGCTTAAATTGATACAGACTTACTAAAATACTTTCATTTGTGACATGATATTATGCTGGCTTATAATAAAGTTTTACTCTGGCAAAACATATTTTCTTAACAAATTGACTTGTAAATTTGTAATAAGAAAATATTGATCATGATGTCAGAGAGAAATAATGAAATTACATCTTTTACAGAACTCACCAACCTCATGAACAAGATGTATTGTATTTGTATTTTATTCAATGAAAGGAGATACATTTTCTTCCTTTACAGTAAAACCTTGGTTTGAGAGCCTTTTGCAAGACAAGCAGCATTTTTTAATACATTTTGACTTGATATAAAAGCGATGTCTTGATATACAAGTAGCGTCACATCACAACTGAGTATAAAAGAGAAGAGAGGCGCCTCTAAGTGTAGCAATATGGTTACATTTAATGAAGGTACAACATTTAGCAACTCACATGGTTGATGATTAAAACAGGCACACCTAAGTATGCAGGCATCCGGTAAAGCTGTCCACATAGACCATCCTCCTGACCGCCATTGACGTCGTCCCTTCCACACTGCTCTCCACGAGCGCTTCAAGCCTCGCTTTCAGGGTAGTCTTCCCAGTCACGATTGCAGACTGACAACGGTGAGAGCCGGCGTTGCAGAGGATGGTCTATATGGACAGCTTTACCCCGGATGCCTGCATACTTAGGTGTGCCTCTTTTAATCATCAATCATGTGAGTTGCTAAATGTTGTACCTTCATTAAATATAACTATATTGCTACACTTAGAGGCGCCTCTCTTCTCTTTTATACTCTGTAGCTCCTGCTGGATTTTGCTTCTAATCCCCTTGTGGAGGCTTCCATTTGTGGATGGACATTTTATGGTTACACAACCTATCACATTGGCATAATATTTTTATATGGACTATAAACTGAAAGATGAATAAATGGTTGTGGAACAAATCACCTGAGTTTCCATGATTTCTTATGGGTAAATTTGCTTTGATATATAAGTGCTTTGGATTACAAGCATGTTTCTGGAGCGAATTATGCTCGTAATCCAAGGTTTTACTGTTATCAGCTCCACTGTATGTACCCAATAACACCAGAGCTACTGTCAGTTCAAATTTACACAGCATCATAATGGTGGAACCCTCCTGTGAATAAAAATATCACTCTTTGGGCTCCATTCCTAATACAGAACAACAAATGGAATCCTCCAGTATCACAAGGAAGTCATATACATACACTATATTACCAAAAGTATCGGGGGGACGCCTGCCTTTACACGCACATGAACTTTAATGGCATCCCAGTCCTAGTCTGTAGGGTTCAATACTGAGTTGACACACCTTTTGCAGCTATAACAGCTTCAACTCTTCTGGGAAGGCTGTCCACAAGGTTTAGAAGTGTGTCTATGGGAATGTTTGACCATTCTTCCAGAAGTGCATTTGTGAGGTCGGGCACTGATGTTGGACAAGAAGGCCTGTCTCACAGTCGCTGTTCTAATTCATTCCAAAGGTGTTCTATCGGGTTGAGGTCAGGACTCTGTGCAGACCAGTCAAGTTCCTCCACCCCAAACTTGCTCATCCATGTCTTTATGGACCTTGCTTTGTGCACTGGTCCAAAACATTTGGTGGAGGGGGGATTATGATGTGGGGTTGTTTTTCAGGGGTTGGGCTTGGCCCCTTAGTTCCAATGAAGAGAACTCTTAAGGCATCAGCATACCAATACATTTTGGACAATTTCATGCCCCCAACTTTGTGGGAACAGTTTGGGAATGGCCCCTTCCTGTTCCAACATGACTGCGCACCAGTACACAAAGCAAGCTCTTTGACTGGCCTGCACTGATGTTGGATGAGAAGGCCTGGCTCGAAGTCTCCACTCAAATTCATCCCAGAGGTGTTCTATTGGGTTGAGGTCAGGACTCTGTGCAGGCCAGTCAAGTTTCTGCATCCCAAACTCGCTCATCCATGTCTTTATGGACCTTGTAAGCCAGGCCTTCTCCTCCAACATCAGTGCCTGACCTCACAAATGTGCTTCTGGAAGAATGGTCAAACATTCCCATAGACACACTTCTAAACCTTGTGGACAGCCTTCCCGGAAGAGTTGAAGCTGTTATAGCTGCAAAGAGTGGGCCAACTCAATATTGAACCCTACGGACTAAGACTGGGTTGCCATTAAAGTTCATGTGTGTGTGTGTGTGTAAAGGCAGGCGTCTCAATAATTTTGGTAACATAGTGTATGTGTAGATAAAACCCTAACATTCTTTATTAAACAATTAAAACCCAATTAAAATATGTCTACATTTGGTATACAATATGCGCAAGAGCCATTTATTTGGTCTGTACTGTATATGGACGTTATGGATCAACACGTTTCATGAGTAGCTTGCTTCCTCAGGATCCACACCTACATGCAGATAGAAAATGTTTTAATCTACAAGGATAATTACAAGAAAAAAAAAACATACAATACATACACTTACAGTAAACATACATACAGTATACATCAAAGATAAATATAATATGACAAAACAAAAATAACCTTTTCTTCCTTTCCGTTACTTTCACACTACTCCATACATCTCAAGCTAAATTTATATTTGGTACTTCTGGGTAAGGAGATTTTACACATTTGAAGCTCTGGGACAATCAGCAGCTTTCAGCTTCAGTTTTTATCACCCTGCCCTTTTTGTTCTGCAGATAATTCTCTTAGCAGATGAAAATCTGTGTTTTTAAAGTAACAACAGATGAGTTTTTCCATTCTTCCCTCTTTCATCTATCTGCAGATTAGGCTCAATTCATAAGCCTAAAGCCCTGTGCACACAAACCGAATATCGGGTGGAATCAGCAGGTTCAATAGAAACCGGCCAACACTCGGCTCGTGTGTACAGCAGTCTGTCTGACAGAACCTGGCAGAATGTCTGGCTTCTGTTGAAGGGGCATGACAGAAAAAGGTCTGCTGTTTGGCATCCCATCAGCCAGATAATTTTACACCTCTTCAGCCAGTATCTCGCTCTTGTCTTATGTCTCAGCTATTGGCTGAGAGCACTAACCAATGTGTTCTGGCAGGGTGGCCGTACCCCTGTCAGAACACAATAGCTCAGTGAGTGGAGATAGTACAGGATGTCCTCCCCATCGCTTCAGTTTGTTTTTGTTCAGCCTGCTGGTTTGAATGAAAAAAATAAAAAATAGATAGTGTGTACTATCCTTTTTCTATTTCAACAGACTCAAGTGAAAATAACTGTCACTTGCTAACTGGTGTTGAACAGAGATCCTGATGGTGGAGATGGATTTTGCTGTGTGTTAGTACCAGGTCGCAGTCCTCAGGATCGTCCCACCAGGAGGTGAGAAAGCTGGGGTTCAGTAGGGGATATGCATGCAGGGATCAAACAGTAGCGTAGTCAGTAAACAAGCCAAAGGTCAGTAATGAGTAGTTGCTGATTGGGATTAGGCAGAAGCATAGTCGAGGAACAAGCCAAGGGTCGATAACGAGTGGTAGCAAAATGGTAGTAAAATATGGATGGCAGCAGGAAAGACGAGAATGAGATACTGGCTGAAGAAAGCACAATAATCTGGCAGACAGGAAGTGCAGAGACATGGCTTATATCAGGAAGTTTATGGGCGTAGCAAAGAGTTCAAGGTTCAGCAGAAGTCAAGGCACAAGGCAGGGTTGTTCAATGGATTAGACAGGGTGCTGTCCAGCATCTCAGGTAGCTCAGAAGAGACATTGCCAGACACAGCAGAGGTCCCAGGTTCAATTCCAGGCCGTGACACAGCTAAGAGCAAGAGGGAGGAGGAAGGCTGTTAAACCTATGTATACTGGGGAAAATACTGTAGCTTGGCATATAGGCAGTGAAAGGAATTTTCACTATGCCTTCTCCATGTGCTGGATGATAGTACTGCAGGGTGGTAACACCACAGTTCCATACCTGGACTCAATTAGGAGTGTTCAGATGGAGCTTGAAGCATTCAATTGGCATCTGATCAGAGGTATGTCTGGCTGTATTGTGCTCATAGATTACTTATCATTAATAACTTTCCTTATTTACTGTTTTTGTCTGCTGCCTGCCCTGATCTCAGCCTGTTCCTTGACCACATTCATTAGTCTGACTTTTCACATTCTTGCTTTGTAATTCTGCACTGCATTAGTCCTGGCTGTTTAGTCAGCTGTCATTCTTCAGGGGCACAGATAATACATTGCATCACATGATAAAAACGTGGTGATTGCTGAAGCAGTCTAAATGGGTGGAGTGCTGACCATGGCAGCATATTGGGAGAAGAAGCAGGTATTATAGGCAAGATGGGCAGCAAAACCTATAGACCCAGATTTGTGGATGCTGTATAAGGTCCTGATAGAGACAGATTCTGGTCAGGTAAAAGAACAGGAAATTCACATACATGCAAAATTAATAATAAATGATTATACTGCATCTATGCACACACGGCCCTCTCCATGGGGTTGATTTACAGAAAAAGAGCAAAGCACTCTGAAGCAAAATTCGAACAGTTGCCTATAGCAACCAATTTCAAAAGAAAAGAGATATTTCATTTAATTCTATGTGCTACTATTCAGTTTTCTTTGCTCAATTGCTTATTAATCACCCCCTATGTTGGCTTCAGAACAATGACTAATGTAAGCTACTTTGATATGACATTTGAATAATTTAAAAGTCATTCTTATTTTTTAAGAGTAAGGCAATTGGATGATTATATCCCAGTGATTAAGAATGTCAGTAATTAAAAGGAATTGCAGTCAGCTGCAGAAGATTACGCTTGAAAAAGAGTCACAAGGAGATAAATTCTAAATTTGGGTCATCTTTTCAGTGTTCTCTATTCTGTGCATATAGCTTTGTCAGTTTTTAAACTTGTCACATCTTAACAAGAAGAATTGTGAATTAATTTGAATAAAACACTGAAAATATTTGTGGCCCAGAATACTCAAGTGTCAGGCTGCTTCGGCTTGCATAGTTATTTACATTGAGGGAATAATTCCACGTCTGCTTCCTCTAATGGCTAAGGCCCGGTCCACACTATTGTGGCCCTGCGAGCCAATCATTTAAATGGGCGCCTGTGCCTGCGTTTCATGCTTTTGCACCATGCAATTTCCCAGTGGTTCCTGCACATGCAAATATGCTGCATTTTTAGATGAATGGGGTTGCCATCAGGCCTGGTTCACACTATTGCGGGTGCTGGAATCGTACCTGTTCCCGCACCCACAACGACCCGCAGCCAAAACATGTTGCTGTTTAAAAACACGCAGGGCTGCCATTCATTCTGAATGGCAAACCTACGCATCTAAAAAAGCAGCGTGTTTTTGGGTGCGGGAACTGCCGGGGCTATTTCATCTTGCAATTTATCGGCCACTGCGTTTTTAAAATGGTGCAGCAACCCTTTTTCTGCAGCATCCCATTCAAATGAATGGGCTGCCATGCCAGTGCAAACATGGTCGGTAGACATGTAATAGTGTGAACCAGACAATAAAGAGCAGCCATTTTGGCTGCGAATGTTTCCAGGTGCAGAAACAGGTGCGATTCCCACACCTGAAATAGTGTGAGCCTACCCTAATGCCCCGTATACACGATCAGAAATTCCGCCAGCAAAAGTCCGATGTGAGCTTTTGGTCGGACATTCCGACCATATGTATGCTCCATTGGACTTTTACTGGCGGAATTTCCACCAGCAAAAGATTGAGAGCAGTTTTTCAATTTTTCCGGTGGAAAAAGTTCCGATCGGAAATTCCAATCGTTTGTAGCAATTCCGACGCGCAAAATCCCTACGCATGCTCGGAAACAATTTGACGCATGCTCGGAAGCATTGAACTTCATTTTCTTGGCTTGTCGTAGTGTTGTACGTCACCATGTTCTTGACGGTCGAAAGTTCAGAGAACTTTTGTGTGACCGTGTGTATGCAAGCCTAGATTGAGCGGAATTCCATCGGAAAAACCATCCAAGATTTTTTATCTTATTTTTTATGACATAAAGGTACATATAGGTCACATGATGCATGCCAGTGCAGCACTTAACTTTGGGGAACCACGATCCCTTCTTTAGGTGCCCCTAGATCTGAGATGATTGCCACTATGCCCAGGGTCGGCCCAAGACATTGTGCTGCCTGGGCCCAAGAATGAAATGCTGCTTCCACCCTAGGGTTACCACTTCATCCCTTTAAAACCGAACACGTATTAATTACACAGGTTCTGTGGCTGATTAAGGTGGTAATTAAACTCACTTAGGGCCTTATCTGCATCAAATTAGCCTCAGAACCTGTGTAATTCATATGTGTTCGGGTTTAAAGGATTGAGGTGTCAACTCTACCCCCCTTCCCCCCCCCCACAAAAAAAACCCCACACCCACCAAAAAGGCCCTCACATTCATTATTTTATATAATGATAACTAAAAGCTAATTTATAAGAAAATTTGATTCAAAATGCCATAAATCTATTCCCTATTTTGTAGACGCTATAACAATAATGCAAGCCAATCGATATATGCTTATTATGATTTTTTTTAACCAAAAATATGTAGCAGAATACATATTGGTCTAAACTGATGAAGACAATTTTTTATAGCCAATCTCTATAGGAGGGTTTTCCACCATCCCTGCTAAGTTTTATTTTATACAGCATGTCTTATTTTCAGTCTGATGTGTATTATATGTGAAGTTGCGTATCAGAGACCAGTATTCTCGTAATATTAAAGCCTATTGAGATTTCCATACATTAGAGGATTCTACCATTATTGTTAAGTTATTGACCAGTAAGTTAGCACTGCACTTTTTTTTTGTAGTTTGGGAACACATAACAGTGCTTAGCAGCAAGCCTTTTACTGACACTTTTTTTTATTTTACCTCCAATAGTTTATTGTAAATAGTAGTGTGGTGATTACCTATTATACTAAAGATCCGCATGTGGAATTAATAAACATCAACAGATTTCAGTTGTGCCCCACCAGGCTGCCCCCCCATAGACAATGTGCCTGGCTGCTGAGTTCACTGCCCCATCCCTGCACTGATTGGCAGCACTGACAGGCAGCAATGATTGGCACTGATAGAAAGCACTGATAGGCAGCACTAATGGCACTACTTGGCACTAATAGGCAGCACTGATCAGCACTGATAGGCACTAATAGAAAGCACTGATAGGCAGCACTGATGGGCCCTGATTGGCAATGATAGGTGGCACTGATTGACACTAATAGGCAGCACTGATCGGCACTGATAGGCAGCATTTAATGGCAATGGTTTGCAGCATTGATAGACACTAATTGGCAGCACTGATGGGAACAAATAGCAGCACTGATAGTTAGCACTGACGGGCATTGATAGGTGGCACTGATGGGCATTGATTGGCAGCACTGATGGGCACTGATAGGTGGAACTGATGGGCACTGATTGGCAGCACTGATTGGCACTGGTATGTGGCAATGATTGGAAACACTGGCACTGACAGGTGGCACAGATTGGAAGCACTGATTGGTACTGACAGGTTGCACTGATTGGAAACACTATATAGCACTCACAGGTGGCACTGATTGGAAGCACTGATTGGCACTGACAGGTGGTGGCACTGACTGATTGGAAACACTGGCACTGACAGGTGGCACTGATTGGAAACACTGATGCTGACAGGTGGCACTGATTGGCACTGACAGGTGGCACCGATTGGCATTGATTGGCACTGACAGGTGGCACTGATATGTGGCACTGATTGGCACTGACAGGTGGCACTGATTGGAAACACTGATTGGCACTGACAGGTGGTACTGATTGACACTGACAGGTGGCAATGATTGGCATTGATTGGCACTGACAGGTGGCACTAATTGGAAACAATGATTGGCACTGAGGGGGGCACTGATTGACACTGACAGGTGGAACTCATTGGCACTGGCAGGTGGCACTGTATGGAACTGGCAGGTGGCACTGATATGTGGCACTGTTTGGCACTGGCAGGTGGCACTGATTGGCACTGACAGAGGAGAGGGAGTTTCACACTGAGCTGATACTTAGTGAAACTGTGTGTGACACTGTCATGTAATGTAACTTCATGCAGAGAGAGACCAGCTGTCAAAATTCAGCGGTGATGTCGGGGGTAGGCGGGACCCAGCAGCTATCAAACACCAGCCAATAATTGGGCTGCATACACGTAGCGGCCCGCCCAGATCCTATCCCATTGGCTGGTGTTTGATAGCTGCTGGGTCCGCCCACCCCCAACATCAACGCTCAATTTTGACAGCTCGTCTCTCTCTGCATTCATTTACATTACATGACAGTCAGTGTCACACACTGAGCGGATCTTACAAGCAGAACGATCGGCTCAGTGTGAAACTGTCTCACAGACAGCAGGGGCTGCACACTCATTTCACAGCAGTGACAGTCCAACAGGCAGATCTCGGGAGACAGTCGGCACGGTTGACTGTACGGTAACAACTTGTCACTGCTGGCTGCTGCCCCTCTTGAAATGCCGCCTGGAACCATGGGCCCACTGGGTCCCATGGTGGGGCCGGCCCTGACTAATCCTATTGCCATCATCATCGATAGGCCCCTTTCACACGGGACGGATCCGTGTTGATCCGCCCCGTGTTTATCCGCTGCTCAGCGGGGATAGCTCCGTTTTCCCCAGCTGAGCAGGCAGATGACAGGGCGGGACCCGCACACTGTGCAGGGACCGCCCTGTCAGATCTCCGCTCTCCCCTATGGGGGATTGGAGGAACACGGACCGTCTGTCCGTGTTCATCCGATCCACTCTGCAGACGGATAGAAAAATAGGATTTTCTTCCGTCCGCAGAATCGGACGAGAGCGGAGCCGGACAACATCGGGTGTTAGCGGATGTACATCCGCTGACACCCGCTATCCCATAGGGATGCATGTATGTCCGTATTTCATCCGAAAACGGATGGATGAAATACGGACATACTGTCCGCATGTGTGAAAGGGGCCTCATGTTTATGGGTAGCATCAAACAGCCCCAGCAGATTGTTTTATTTGATTTCCTTAAAATAAGACTCAAGCTCATGTTTCTGATGTTTTATTTGTAACTTGATGAAGTGCACATTGTATAGGCTCAGTCCAAACTACTGTAAGCTGTTAGTTCCACTGTATGTGATATCACTAAAGCAAAGCAAGTATAGTCTATGCATCTGCATACAACACACAAGATTTTGTAGAACAGACAGCTGTGTGTTAGGGATAATATTCCAGGACTGGCAGATAGTCTTTCAACTTCAGATATTTGGCAGGAATAAATACTTTATTTTTAATTTATAGACTTCTTGCTCCTTTGCCCTATATTTTTTTAATGTTCAGGACAGTGACAGTAAATTGGTCATACTACTTGAGGTGAGATGTTGTATCATTACTACTAAGATCAATGGGCTTATACACAGGGATCTGGAAAATGGCTACAAAGCTTTCTTGTGCATTGATGTAACTCAGTTCATGTGACTTATTACACATGGATTTCCAAGCCAGTATTGATCCAGTCATAGTATCAGTGGAGCATTAGTTTGGTGTCAGATAGGAAATGATTTCTGCTGTAGGGGGCTTTATAGCCAGGCATGAAGAATTCATTAGGCAATGCCTGGATGACAAATTGGGCTGAAAGTTACTTGGCAAGGGTTTTAAAAAAAGGCCTTTGTGATATGGGCTTTAATATCTAAGCGGGGTAATATTTTTTATGTTTACATTAAAACAGAATTAAAATGACAAGAGCATATAATGCCTTTTGCGTAATATCTGGTTGTGTCAGTGCAGACATTTCTTCTGGGCAAAAAAACACACACAGTGGTGGTGGTCATGCAAATGAATTGTAAATAGGACTCACAACAATCTTTAAAAGAGAAGTATGGGCTTTGCAAAAACAAAAAATGATGCTGCCTCTGTCCCCCGCCACCTGTTCAGTGAGAACTGAGCGATTAAACACCACTGATTGCTCAGTCCTCCCCCTCTGCTCTGAGCAGAGAGCCGGGACTGTCAGTCACCGGCTCCCTGCTCTGCCCCTCCAGCATTTACTGAAGTGCTGGGCTATGGAGGGGACGAGAGGGGCTGGCTCAGGCTCTCAGCAGATCACTGAGAGGCTGAGCCAGGTGCCGGTTCAGGCTTCTGGGTAGATCCAGAAGCCTGGAGAACAAACTGCACTCCTGTGATCCATAGGAGAAGTCTGTACTTCTTCTTTAAATAGGCATATTTTTACTTAATAATAAAAACAGGTTACAGATCATGGATGTGATCAGGTTATGGGTATCCTTATACATGAAATGACAATCACACACTCAGGTCACTTCTGGGGATGGCTCCAAAAAAAAACAGACTAAAGGCCACTGGCCTGGAGCAATTGTTGGTGCAGGTTTCCTCCTCAACTATAAGATGGCAACGTTGAGCTTACAGGTTACTTAGCCAGGGCCGTTTTATTGATTGGGCATGCTGGGCAGTTGCCTGGGGGCCCCACTTGCCTGGAGGGCCCCACCCGGTCCCAGGGATCCTCAGCACAGTAGTGCTGCAATCTGCTTCAGAAGACTGACGCCGTCGTGCACTGCACTGGTTGCTCACTTGCTAGAATCGCCGGCCGCCCAGCATCTAGCTTAGCAACCAGTGATGTCAGTCAGAGGCCGCGGCCGCCCCAGCATTTATAGCGCACTGTGGCTAGTGAATAAGCTCCACCCACCTCTGCTGTTCTTCAGACAGCGTGGCTCAGAGGGAGCGGAGCGGCCTCATCAGCGGAGTGAAACTTTCGGTTTCCGAAGAGATTGATGATCTTGTGCCATCTTTATCTTGGCTTAGAAAAGACGGCCCGACCCCTGCCCTGCCTCCATCTGGTATTTATATTCTGTATGGTGTATTGCAGAACACCCATGTAGGATGGCATTTATAGCACAGTCCCAACATACTGAGCCCTGGGGGGTATTTTATAGTCATAATACACAATGCTGATCTGTCCAGGTGATTGGTGAAGGGATGTACAACCTTTCAGTGGTGATCTTTGCCTCTCTCTTCCTCCGCCCTGGCGAGGCTGCAATGTTTGGCACAGTGAGTGTGCAATGGGGGCACAGTGAGTCTGCAATGGGGGCACAGTGAGTCTGCAATGGGGGCACAGTGAGGCTGCAATGGGGGCACAGTGAGGCTGCAAGGGGCACAGTGAGGCTGCAATAGGGGCACAGTGAGGATGCAATGGGGGCACGGTGAGGCTGCAATGGGGGCACAGTGAGGCTACAATGGGGGCACAGTGAGGCTGCAATGGGGGGCACAGTGAGGCTACAATGGGGGCACAGTGAGTCTGCAATGGGGGCACAGTGGGGCTGCAAGGGGCACAGTGAGGCTGCAAGGGTCACGGTGAGGCTGCAATGGGGGCACGGTGAGGCTGCAATGTTGGCACAGTAAGTCTGCAATGGGGGCACGGTGAGGATGCAATTTTGGCACAGTGAGGCTGCAAGGGGGGCACAGTGAGGCTGCAATGTTGGCACAGTGAGGCTACAATGTTGGGCACGGTGAGGCTGCAATGTTGGGCACGGTGAGGCTGCAATGGGGGCACGGTGAGGCTGCAATGTTGGCACAGTGAGGCTGCAATGTTGGCACAGTGAGGCTGCAATGTTGGGCACAGTGAGGAATTATACTTTAATTCTTGAGAGTAGGTGCGAAAATTGGGACAGGCTTGTAGGGGCCCCAGTGCATTACTTTGCCCAGGGGCCCATGATGCTGTTAAGATGGCCCTGTACTTAGCAGAACTTTTGGGACACCTTAGAACAAGATTGCATGATCATCTACTGTTATGACCCAATTTGTGCCCAAAACCTTGTACATAGCTCATCTTAGTGCACCCTGCTTGTCCATTTTCTTGTGGGGACAGGGCAAGGTCTGTAAGCTGCCATTCTTTAGGCTCTGGGGCATGAAGTGCAGGCTGCCTTGCAGCAATATGGACATTGTTGTTGTTTTGCTGTCATTTACTGGAAAGTCTGCACACTCCATACACTAGACTGTAGGAGATTAATTGGATCTTTATACCTGTGTCTGTTTACACTGGAGTGTAAGGCTCATTTTTTTTTTTTTAGATACTCTATGACTAATGTATTAACTTGATGGTTTGATGGTGGGGATGGTTTGATGGTGGGGATGTGTTCTTGGGGTCAAAGGGCAGCATTGTTCCTCCTCCAAACACAGCAAGTTGAGTTAATGCCAAAGAGCTCGATTTTGGTCTTATCTGACCACAACACTTTCATCCAGTTCTCCTCTGAATCATTCAGATGTTCATTAGCAAACTTCAGACCAGCCTGTACATGTGCTTTCTTGAGCAGGGGGACCTTGTGGGCGCTGCAGGTTTTCAGCCCTTCATGGCGTAGTGTGTTACCAATTGTTTTCTTGGTGAGTATGATCCCAGCTGCCTTGAGATCATTGACAAGATTTTCCCGTGTAGTTCTGGGCTGATTTCTCTCCGTTCTCATGATCATTGAAACTCCACGAGGTGAGATCTTGCATGGAGCCCTCAGCTGCGGGAGATTGACAGTTATTTCATGTTTCTTCTATTTGCGAATAATTATACCAACTGTTGTCACCCTCTCACCAAGCTGCTTGGCGATGGTCTTGTAGCCCGTTTCAGTATTGTGTAGGTCTACAATTTTGTCCCTAACATCCTTGGACAGTTCTTTGGTCTTTGCCATGGTGGGGAGATTGGAATCTGACTGATTGCTTCTGTGGACAGGTGCTTTTTATACAGGTAACAAGCTGAGATTAGGAGCACTCCCTTCAAGGGAAAGCTCCTAATCTCAGTTTGCTACCTGTATAGCAGACACCTGGGAGCCAGAAATCTTGCTGATTGATGGGGGATCAAATACTTATTTCACTCAATAAAGTGCAAATCAATGTATAACTTTTTTCAAATACATTTTTCTGGATATTTTTGTTATTCTGTCTCTCACTGTTAAAATAAACCTACCATTAATATTATAGACTGATCATTTCTTTGTCAGTGGGCAAACATACAAAATCAGCAGGGGATCAAATACTTTTTTCCCTCACTGTATATGAAAATTGGCTTTTGCATCTGTGTCTGAATAAACTACATACTAACACCCCCATTCAACAACTACTATATGTTCTATCTTCTTTTGAGGTTCTTCAAACTTTGGCATTGGTAGTGGTTTGAATGTATATTAGTGCCCCCCACTGCTTGTCTGTTCTGTCTATTGTTTACCTTGAGGTAATTCAGTAAGTTCCCAAGCTTGGAGCTGGTTCAGAGATGTAATCTCTTCCTCTACAACTTTAATCCACCTTTGCTTCACATGAACAGGTTGCTTTTGCATTTCTTCCCATGACGCTGGCTCAACCTGTGGTGCTGTGTGAACTGTATATGACAAGTGTCTAGCTGGATTTATTGGATCTACCAGATTTTCTGACTGAGGTTGCAGGCAGTTCTGTTTCTTTCTTTTGAAAGGATAAATCACTGATGACAATTTCAATTTCAGTGATGTTCTGTTCCTATGCCTGCAGTACTGGTGAGGCTTCTTACTTAGGTTGTTTTGATGGTGCTGATTGTGTCACTTCATGAGACTTTTGACATAGAGGTGTTTCATTATTATTTATACTTCTGCTGATACTGATGTCTGGATGTAAAATTCTGTAACCCTTTTACAACTCACTAGTTGGCAAATACAGTGGGGAAATAATTATTTGATCCCCTGCAGATTTTGTAAGTTTGCCCACTTACAAAGAAATTGTCATTTGTATTATAGGTGTATTTTAAATCAAAGAGACAGAATATGAATCAAAAAATCCAGAAAAGAAGCTCTATAATACAAACATAATAAGTACACAGTGCATAATTTTAACAGAAATTTAACAAAGGAGTAAATGTAGCATGAACATTGGATTTAAATGTTGTTTTTCTACAGGTATGTACTTATATTGGAACTTCTTTTGAGAGTTTGCGTTGATAAGGAGATTTTTATACCTACCTCACTTATATGGAGTGATTAAACCTTTTCCTATATAAGAATTAAAAACGAACGATAACAGTGCGAAAAGATAAACAATTACATTTATTTATACAGAAAAGGAACGTTAGAGATTACCAAATACAAAGTGGAGGATACAACTGTAAAACAGAGACTGATGATACTAAATATTGCTATAATGGTCATACACATGCTAGCTAGAGATTAATAATATATTAAGGCAAAATCCTACAGTAGAAAAGGTTACAGAAAAGAAAAGAGACAGAAGATAATAGAGATACATTGTATAGAGAAGTCTTACGTAACCATCCTTCATCTAGACCGTCAGCACAAGAGAATGGGCAGTGATCTGTGTTGCAATATATACACATTTGTAACCCCCTCCCCTCCTTCCATATGCTAAGGTATTGCCACATTCTTTCAAGGGTGGGGGGTTGCACATAACACTTGGCCAACTGGAGGTCTTTTCATGTCATAAAAGAGGAGTTCCAGTCAAAAAAAAAAAAAAAATTAAAAGTCAGCAGCTACAAATACTGCAGCTGCTGACTTTTAATTGGACACTTACCTGTCCTAGGGTCCAGCGATGCGGGGGAACGAAGCCTCGCTCGTCTCCCCCTCCGTTCAGTGGCGCCGGCATTGCAACTGTGGGCGCCGGGCTGTGGCTTCACAGCTTGGCACCCACTGCGCATGCGCAAGCGGTGCCACGCGCCGTGATTGGCTGCTCAGTCACCTGGGACCTGTATTGGGTCCCAGATGATTGACAGGAGGGAGGGAGCAGAGCTGAGCCCTTCCTGTGCCGAGGGGGAAGTGATGTCACCAGCCCAGGCACTGGAAGAGGCAGACTACGAGAGAACCCCCTAGCAACAGGCATTTAGAGGTAAGTAAAAAAAATATATATACCCAAATGTTTTTTTGTATTTTTTTTTAGGATTTTTCATGTAGTTTTTTTTTTTTTTTTGGTGGAACCCCACTTAAACCCCTCTCTGCCCAACCCTATTTAAGTAAATAACACTACTACTCCCAGTAAGCCTCACAACCCCCAAGTGATTCCCTTCAGGCAAGGGACAGTACATCCATAAACCAGGTGGTAAACTGACACTATAAACAGAGCTTAAACCAGAGCTGTTTCATGATGTCAGCTGTTCTCAGAATGTTCAGGCAATTTCCTGACACACTGCTTGACCAGTGTGAATAAGATGCACACCTTTTCCCTTTTATGGCTGCCGCCATCTATCATACCCCAACTTTAAGTCCCCGTTATCCTTAACTATATTGACGACACAACACCTTGTTGGAGTAAAACTGGCCATAGCAGCCTTTTATTAACCAATATAAATCTATATAACATATATATATATATAAACGTATTTAAACGTAACAAAATCAACTGTCAGTTTCTCCTCCTGGTGGTCAATGACGGCACTTCCCAACGTAAATTCTGTTCCACATCTACACTGCGGGCCTTCTATCATAAAAGGCCTACGGCCGTGATAACATCAGCCCAAAGACAACTCGTTACCCGCAGTGTCACCATACCATCTTCAGCTAATCAGTGTTAACTGTACACACCAATAGGGGCCCATAACCGTTGAGTCCCCCCACACTTCCATCTCCTGGGTTAGTTACCACCATCAAAGACCACCACCACCGCCAACGCTAACAAGGGTGACCCCCCTTACCCTTGGGAGCTCCTCCACACACGCAGTGTCCTCTGAATCCCTTCCTCTAAGCCCATGGACCAAAGATCAATCCCGACGTCCGACAGGTGAACCCCGTCCCTTTTCAAATATAGCCCAACATCCTTCTCCAACTCCCTATGGCGAACTACCAAACCTCCATTCCGTATAACAAACTGGCCCACCCTTTTGTTCACTTTAATCCTGGTTTTGTTTAGGCGGTCTACCGACCTTGCCAACCTCCAATTCGTCCTGGCCACAATATCGGACCAAACAATCAGCATCTCAGGGAAGGAAGTTCTCAAACGTAAGAAATCAATCTTAACGTCCTTTATGAGCTCCCGGCTGGGACGCCCACCCAGGTCGTTGCCTCCAACATGAAGCACCAACACATCGGGTGGTCTGTCCAGGCGTGCAAAATGCTGTACTTCAGGCAACACCCTAGCCCATTGCATACCTGGCCTGCCTACCCAACGTATACAAGCATCCTCCCTGGGAATCCCCAACTGCCTCCCCTTAGGTCTCATATCTGCCCGTTTTGCCCCCCAAAACACATAGGAGTGGCCCAATATCCATATGAGACCCCTCCTGATTCCACCTAAAAGAAAGGAGAAAACCACAGATAACCAAAGTCGAATAACACACACCATAATCAATCCCCTTTCCCAAAACAAACCCCCGTCCTCCCCCAAAACATCAATGATCCGCACTTCTACTCGACTACCAAGTGCGGCCGCACATATGTACAAAATCTCCTAGACTCCCAACGGCCAATGCGCTTAACAGCCGATTCGTCCAACCCACATCGAGCCGCCTCTGTGGCCGTTCCAATGCGGAAGGAGTGCGAAGCATACTGCGTACCATCCAGACCCCCCGCTTTCAAGCATTTCTTGAAAACTGCCACAAACTGAAATTTCGTTAAAGGAGACCCGTCATTGTGGATCAACAAAGTCCCCTCCCTCAAGGGGCGGCATCCCAAAAATTCCCGCAGCACACTCACCGGGCATACCAGAGAATCCGGCATCCGATATAGTTGCACCTTAACCCCTTTGCCCATCTGATCCGTTTTTGACCGTCTCAACCATATCTCCAAGCTAAACCCCGTGACCTTCACGTCCTGTACCCCCAAGCCCCCCGAAACCTTCCGAGAAGGGCTAACCAGTTCACTTATCCGAAAGGCACCAAAAAAGGCCAGCGAAAAAGCTGCCCGGAATAGCAACGCCTCGTAAGCAGATGCGCATACTGTGCCCAAATGATCAGATAAAACTCGCAGGTTGTGAAAAGTCAATGGCCTCCTAGTATCCTTACTTTTCATCGACCGCCGATAACCTTTCATCGCTTGTCTCACCCAAAAATCTTTTGTAAAATCTGTCCCCCCTTGCAACTTGAACAAGAATGCCAAACCGGCGAGCTTGCGGTCCATCATCGAAACCGACACCCCTTGCTCCAGATTCCTAGAGACAAAATAGACCACTAGCAACCTCACGTCTTCAGCTCCAGGGTCCACTCCCACTTGCTTGACAAGCGCCCACCACTCGGCCCACACTTTTTCATACGCCCCCCAGGTGGATACACTCACCGAGCCCTTTATCCATCGAGCGAGGGTTCCAAAACGATCGACCACAGCCCTTGGGGACAACAAACCCCTTGTTGGTCTGCCGACTGAGCCAAGTCCCGGAATTTGTCCCACTGGAAACGAGACAAGGCGTCAGCCAACGTGTTATCCACCCCCGGAAGATGTACCGCATACAAAAAGATATTCATCTGTAAGCAGCGCAGCACCAAGTGCCGCAACAGCCGAACTACCGGTGGCGATGAAGCCGAAATGCGGTTAATCACCTGCACTACCCCCAAATTGTCGCAGTTCAATCGGATCTTCAAATCCCTGAACGACTCACCCCAAACTTCAACTGCCAGCACCACCGGAAAAAGCTCAAGCAGCACCAAGTTTTTGCAGAATCCCGCTTCCTGCCATTCCCTCGGCCATGGTTCAGCACTCCAATGCCCCTGGTAAAACGCCTCGTAACCCGAAGACCCAGCTGCGTCCGTGAACAGCTGCAAATCGCAATTGCTTAGCGGCCCCTCCAACCACAGCGATTTACCATTGTACGTGGACAAAAAGGTGTCCCACACCCTCAGATCGGCCCGATGTTCCCGGGTCATCCGGATAAAATGATGAGGGGACCTGATACCTGCTGTAGCTGCCACCAGCCGTCGGCAGAACACCCTGCCCATGGGAATTATGCGACACGCAAAATTAAGCTTGCCCAGCAATGACTGCAGGCCTCTAAGCTGAATCTTACACAATGCCACGGTCGCCCGAATCTCCCTTCTCAAAGCCACCAACTTATCCTCCGGCAATCGACATTCCATTGCCTCGGAGTCGATGACTATACCCAAGAAGCTAAGCACAGTGGTCGGGCCCTCTGTTTTATCCCGTGCTAACGGGATACCAAAAATACCAGCCATGTGTTGTAATGTGGCCAACAGCACAGCACACGTCTTAGATGCTGGGGGGCCAACGCATAGGAAATCATCCAGGTAATGAATTACCGAATTCAAACCTGAAACATCCCGAACCACCCACTCGACGAATGAGCTAAAAGTTTCAAACAATGCGCATGAAATCGAACAACCCATAGGCAAGCAGCGATCGACATAAAACCTACCCTGCCAGCAACACCCCAACAACCAACAGCTGTCTGGGTGTACCGGGAGGAGGCGAAAGGCCGATTTGATATCCGCTTTTGCCATAAGCGCTCCCTTCCCACAACGGCGTACCCAACCCACCGCTGCATCGAAGGGTGTGTAAGGGTCGATCGCATCATTGACCGATCCGCCCTTGGGGAATGATAAATGATGTATAAGTCGAAACTTATTCGGTTCCTTCTTGGGGACCACCCCTAGCGGAGATACCACCAAATTCGGCATCGGCCGCTCCTGAAATTGCCCGGCCATGCGGCCCAACGCCACTTCCTTCCCCAATTTTTCCTCAACCACACTGGGGTAACTCAGAGCCGAGCGTAAATTCTTTGCGACCGGCGGGATAACAGTCAATGAACTAGGGATTCTAAAACCCTCCAGGAACCCTTCCCGCAGAAGCCGAGCGGCCGCCCGGTCCGGGTACCCTGCATCCTTTCCACCCTCACTGGTGTCTTCCCTTTTGTTACCCACTTCTCCTGGGCGACTTTTCCCTTTTTTGAAGCAACGGGATCCTGGGTGAGATCCTCCGCAACTTGAGCATTCGTGTTTAAAACGACAGGTGCCCCCGAATTTACACGTCCCGTCATTGTATTGCCAACAGACGCCCCACTTTTTTGCGGCCGGCTGTCCGGGTGAAGAAGAACCGCCGGCCCCCCCTTGAAAAAACTGATTCGGGGCCCGAGCTGAGGACATAAGCTTCATCCAGAGGCTAATGTCCTTATGGTTCCAGCGAAGGGAGGGGCGCACCGCCCTCTGTTGCCGGAACTGCTCGTCATACCTGAGCCATGCTGTACCCCCATAAACTCTGTAGGCCTCCCCAATGGCGTCCAAGTAGCAAAAGAGCGCCGAACAATGTTCAGGATTCTTTTCACCAATTACACTCGCCAGAATCGCGAACGCTTGTAGCCAATTAAAAAACGTGCGTGGAATCAACCGATACCGCCGTTTTTCCTCATCCTCCTTCTTACTGTCATCTGGCTTAACCCTATCCAGGTTAAACTTTTCCAAAGGGAGAAGGGAAAAAATCTCCACATACTCCCCTTTCACAATTTTCTCCCGCACTTCCGACTTCAAATGTGCCCCAAGCGGCCCTTCGAAGCAGACGTAAACCTCGCATTTTGCGGCATCCGCAATGCGAACCACGTCCGTCCGTTTCTCCCCCTCACCTGCAGCCACCACATTAATGGTCGGCGCGGACCCCACCGGGGGCACCGACCCCGAGGGGGCTGGCACACCCGCATCAGCCGTAGGGGGCACCTCCCCAACCACCTGCGATGCTGCACGTGGAGGGACCCACACTGCCGTATGCGGCGCCTGCCCATCCTTACCCTGTCCAAACTTCTGGACCAATTCTCGCAAACCCCCTAATAAAGCCTGCAACTGTCCATCCGTGCCCCCAGAAGCAGGCCCTGGGCCCGCTGGCTGGGGACCGGCCACCAAAACCGCCCCAGATTGCGGCCCACCCAATGTGTTCCCAGTCCCCCCCACATCAGCCGCCCCCAACAACCCCTGTAAGGCATTTGTAAGTGTGTGAGAAGCAACAGGACGTGACTTACCGGGCCGACCAGGGGTTGTCCCCTCCGCCGCTGCTCCCGAATCCGATGACGCCGGACGCTCCTGCACTTCTTCCTCCTCAGACCCGCTCAGCTCTCCCTCGGTCCAGTCACCGGGCTCTTGCAGGGGCTCTGTGTCATCCATCCCCGGGGAAGAGGGCCTGAATGCTGCCGTCTCCTGACCGCGCTGGCCACGCCTCCTGACACTGGCTCCTCCCACCGCTGGCACTGTCCTCCTCACAGGTATCCTGGAGACCTGACTGCTGGGCCGCCCACTCCTCCTGGAAGGGGTAACGCTCCGGACTTCCGAGCCGCCGGCCGGGGATGGGGAAAGCCCGGCGGCCGTTGAAGTCATCCTCCCGCGCTGAGACCTCCCCCTGGCTGCGTACACAACACAGGGAGCGTCCGTCCTCTCACGCTGCCCACGTCGAGCGGGCGGGGGGGAAACGCTGGGTCCTGCCGACGCCCCGCCCACTGAGCTCCGCCGATGCCGAGGATTCCGCCCGGGAACCACAACGGCAGAAACAGGGTGTCGTTTCGCCGGTGGTCCCGACGGGTCCCGCTCCGGGGGGCTCCTAACGTGGCGTGCAGCTCTGGGGGAGGCTTCTGGTGAAAAACGCTCCGGAGGCCGAGACCTCCGGGCGCGTGGAAGATCCTGCCCCCTCACCTCCTCTCCAGCCTGAGGTCCGAGGAGTCTAGCCACTTGGTTGTGCAGCCATCCAGGGCCGTGGGTGGTCGCCGCCGCCCGCAGCTGAGCCAATAAACTGTCCAGGTCTGCCATTGCGCTATTGCTTGGGGACACAAACTTCCTCTTCACTGTAGTTCTCCCCGCAATGATGCCCGGGACACCCCTCCTGACCCTTAAATAACCTAAACCCCTCCCATTAAAACATTAACTTTTACCCAATCCCCTAAGAATAAATCTAAAACAACTTTTATTTTAACCCCTGCTGTACCCTTATCCCCCGGTCATGCCGGCCTTCTGCTAGCTCCATTCTATTCCACCTGCTCCAGGCCTCCCTTTACATCATATTGCATGTCCATTTATCCATTTATCATTGAAGGTAAAAATCATAGGTCTCACATTTCCACATCAGTGTTGATATTCAATCCCCTTTACCTCATGATATTACCAGTCTTATATATATTTTTTGTACTATTGTCCCCAGTTTGGTCTGGTTTGGAGGCAACATACTTTGTCAGATTGTCAGATTGACCAACCATCTATTTATGCTTATTCAGCTTGATGCTTTACTTACATATCTTGCCCTCTATGTAAGTTCTTCTCAGTATTTACCCTCTAGAACCTCTCTCTGTGTTAAGTTATTATCTTTATTACATGCCTACATTTCCCCTATATACAGTATCTCACAAAAGTGAGTACACCTCTCACATTTTTGTAAATATTTTATTATATCTTTTCATGTGACAACACTGAAGAAATTACACTTTGCTACAATGTAAAGTGGTGAGTGTACAGCTTGTATAACAGTGTAAATTTGCTGTCCCCTCAAAATAACTCAACACACAGTCATTAATGTGTAAACTGCTGGCAACAAAAGTGAGTACACCCCTAAGTGAAAATGTTTGCAAACTGGGCCCAGTTAGTAATTTTCCCTCCCCAGTGTCATGTGACTCGTTAGACCACATAAATCTGAGTGAATTAAGTTCAGGAGCTGTCAGACTAATTTTGCTACTTTTGGGAGAGAAATTCTGTGTCATTTTTCCCTTTATGCAGCTAGTATACTTTATTATTTGACTGCATGAGTCAATTTGCATGCCACTGGCATGCTGCTCTTTACTTAACTTCTTTATACTTTCAGGATTCCTGTGTCCAAGGTGACAGTGCCAGGTAATAATACACCGTTAACCACTTTATTGCACTTCAGCTGATACAGTACATCTGTGATTTTCCTTTTAGATAGTTTGTGGCTTTCCTTCGTGATCATACAGCTGTTACTTCAGAATGTCACTACATATTCTTGCTTGGTGAGCTTCATCGCTGACAGCAGATTGCTTTTAAGAGTAGGAGCAAAGAGTACATCTTTGTAATGATGTTTGGGATAGAGGGAAGTGTGGATAGGCTTTTTCTTTTCCCATATAGGGGTTTATTTACTAAAGCTAGAGAGGGCAAACTTAGTCACAAATCTGCAGAAAAATCAGATTCCAGGTTTTATTGCTAAAGCTTTATTAAACAAGCTGAGGTTAGAAGCTGGTTTCTCTGCAGAATTGTGACTAATTTTGCCCTCTCTAGCTTTAGTAAATAAACCCCATACTGTCTGTAGCACTGACCCCCGAAGGAGCTGCTGATATTTTGATTTGGGCTTACCGTTACCACCTTCACAGTGTTCATCATAGGGGTCCCATAGTAGGTACTCGATTGAAAACACTGGCTCCAACACGTAGTCCTTTTTTCCAAGTTTTATTAAAGAAACAAAATATGCAATAGCAGGATAGAATTTAGCAACCACCGGATAGGTCTCTCTCACCAACCTAGCAGCTGATGTGATGCTCGGACACGGTCTCTGCCACAGACCTGACAATCTTGAATAAACTGATTGCTGTGCTTGACACGGTCTCTGCCACAGACCTGACAATCTTGAATAAACTGATTGCTGTGCTTGATCCCAGATGAGTCTCCGACTGAGTTCCCAGGCTCTTCTCAAGATACCAGTCTTATGCTCAGTCCTCTCCTGAAGAGTCCTCCCCTGGTCGCTACAGTCCCTTGCTTCTTCCCGCAGGCCAGACAGCAAAGAGACCATCTTATGGACCAATAGGCCACTAAAACTTTGGGCCTTCTTCTAGTAGCTGGGCCTTGGGTCCACCGACCCTAAGGCAGAATTTTAAGCAACAGCAATTCCCCAGGCCAGGAGGGCCATGAGGTCAGGAAGCGCCAACCCCAATAATATGGTGTCTGCTCCTTAAATACCCCTACCCAGAATGCACGGTGGATGAACCACTCCCACCGAACTGTCTCTGAGCAGAGAGTATTCAGTATGTCCAACCAGACTATATTTACAACATCCACCAATGGTAACAGCACCACCCATGGTCGGATGGATATTTGCACAGTCCAGCCAAACTGGTACAGAAACCAGTAAATTTAGGTAATAATAAGCTGAGCCGAACTGTAGCTTCAACTAACTTAAATTTGAAAAAAAATAGCGTCTGTTCTTCAGGAGCAGGGCGCTACATGTCTATTAGCTGTTGTATTTCTTTCTGTCTTGCGTTGATCAAGCTGAGTGAAGACATGTTTATAATTGTTCATATGACTTGTAGCTTCAGAGTTAATATCCCAGGTGAAAAATGATGTTGTTCCCTCTGTGGAGTCAAAGGTACACTCAGTATCTGAAACGTTTTCTATTTCATCTTTAATACTTTTGGCTTTTTGTTATTCAACTTGCTCTTTTGCTAATTATTTTAGCTTTCCAATTCTGTAGTTTGTCTTTGAGTGACTATTAAATGTGGTTGTTGGTTCTTTGTGGGGATTCTTCCATGAGAGTATTTTCACTTTTCTGGTTTTCACATATATTCATCCACAAGTTTGCCTCTAATGTATTCCAGTATTTGCTGATAAAGTACAGTAAACATTGTTTTATAGCTGGGTGGGAGAACACTGAGCACTGCTATGGGGGCTAAATATGCCCCCAGCTTGGCCAATTTATTTATGGCCAAGTGGGAGGAGGACGTCATCGATGCCCCCAGGAGACCAGAAGTGGTCCTGTGGGCCAGGTACATCGATGAAGTCCTCCTCCTATGGGATGGGTGTGAATCTGATTTACGAAGTTTCATGATGTCACTCAACAACGACAGAGGCATCAAGCTGAATTTTGAAGCTAGCCTGAATGAGATCAACTTCCTTGATCTTAAGATTGAGATAGTGGATGACACATTTGTGACATCCACGTATTTCAAATCAACTGACAGGAATTCATATATCTCGCTGGACAGTTATCATTATGATCCCTGGTTGAGAACGGTCCCTTTGGGACAATTTTTATGTCTCAGGCGTAACTGCACGGAGATTAATACTTTTGACGAACAGGTTGCCTTTCTCTCTAGGAGATTTATAGAGAAGGGCTATGACTGAGAGCGTTTGTCTCAGGCAGTAAAGGAAGAACGAAACAGGGAGAGATCATCACTTCTGTTGGATAAACACCCCAACAGAAAAGATATCTCTGCTGTTGCTCCTTTTATTACCACATTTTCGGTGCAACATCAGAGTGTCAAGCGATTAATCCAAAAGCACTGGCATGTTTTAACCATTGACCAAGTTCTAGGCTCAGTCTTACCTGTCAAGTCTCGTATTGTCTTCAAGGGGGCTTCTTCCTTGGGTAGTAAGGTTGCCCCTTCTGTCCAGGATCCCCCCAAGGCAAATAGGTGTTTCTTTCAGAACTTAAATGGGTATTACGGGTGTAGGAGGTGTCAGGTCTGCTCGCTCAATATATGCAAACAGAGAAAAACTTGTAGTTTCTCATCCACCAGCACCCTACACTCTTATGAGATCCAATCCTTTATTACCTGTACCACTGAGGGTGTGGTCTACCTCATACAGTGCCCTTGCGGGTTACAGTATGTTGGGAAGACCAAAAGGGCACTTTGCGTCCGTTTGAACGAGCCTATAGGCATCATAAGGAGAGGATACGACAAACATCCAGTATCTAGACATTACGATCAGGTACACAACAGAGACCCAACAAACTCTTTGTTTCTAGGAATTGATCAATATAGACCCCACTGGAGGGAGAGTCTATTAGTTAGAGAAATATCAAAACAAGAAATGGCCTGGATCCATAGACTTAAGACTTATGTTCCGTTCGGTTTGAACGTTGACACAGATGTCAAAACCTTTATCAATAATTCCTGATAGGGGACTCACAATGGTTCTATATATTATCTCAAATTTTATTTCTTTTTTCTGCCTTTATTGCTGGTTAGGCTTTTGATACATTAATGTATTCTGTGTCAGGCTTTTTTACATTTATTTTTATCTTGTTTTTATTCACCATTTATGACATTTCAGCAAAAAATATTTTTTGAAATTCGTTGTATCAATACCGGGTCCCTTGGTTATGAGTTGGTTATTTGTCTGGACATTTTTGTATCAATGTAGGGGTAGAGATCATAATTTTTGATCACATATTTTATAGAGACTTAGACATCCCTTAAATTTATAATTTCATTAATCTTCATATAAATTTTTCATTTAATTTTTATAATTTATATATATTCAATTTTTGGACACACTTATTGCCAATATTGACTATTATGGTCAGATGTCAGAACACCATTTGTTCATTTATGTGTTATACAATCTGACCACTAGGTGTCGTCTGACCAGATAACCACGTGTGACACTGTGGTACACTTTTATCACACTTCTGCTCACACGGAATGAGGCCATTCCATATTTAGTGTGACATCTTTGTTTTGTTTATTGATGCTGTTGACCGCAATATTCATTTAAGATGTGCACACTCATCCCACACAATTTTGTTATTCAATAATTTCGTTTCTATCTACTATAAGATCCGTCTGGATTTTGTGTCTTTTTGGTGTCTTGTGCAGAGCATTAAGGGTTTATCTCCTGCCTTGCGGCTGCGCACATCCTACGTCAGACTAAACTCAAAGCGAGGCTTGGTTTGAATATTTTAGTATTTAGGGAGGTGATGCAGCGCGCAGCCCGTGCCCCTGGATGACGTAACCTATTACAAAACGCGTAGGGTGGAGCGACGTGCTTGCGTCACCTCGCATCATTCGTGGTTGTTTCAGCAGGATGGATTTGTCTGTGTGCTCACCGGCCGGAGCACCGGACATTATATGGCGCTTTTATCCACTGTTTACATGTGAGTGCAATACATGTTGTTTTTACTCAATAAATTGAAACGTTTTTACACTATTGGAGCTTTCTATCTTTCATGTTATATCTATTTAAATGAGCTGGGGAGACATGATGGGATCTGAGTTTATATAACCCTATTTGGTATCTCTGGATGTCCAATCACCACCTATGAATCTTGGATCCAAGTCCATTCGTTGATCTCTGGAGGGCTACATTTACACAGGCTTCCCCTGATCCTCTGTAGTGGGGGATCACGGGGCTCTGGTAAGCGGCCAATATTTCTCACTGGTGCTGGATTGAACGCAGCATTTCCTATGTCACAGAAGACACATGTTTATTAATCGTTGGACTTTTCTGTATTTTAATACTCATTTGTTCACGGGAGTTGGACATTATTTTTGGTCGAACATGTTATCATATTTTTAACATTTTGTATGCATTAAGTACTTTTGCATTTTTGGCACTATATCACTTTGTGGAATTTGATTATGCCACATATATTTATGTTTCATAGACATTAATAATACTAATTTACACACCATTGAGTCAATGTGGTAGCGCGGTTCTAAAATTTTTTCTTTATTTTACACTGTTTTTGTTGTGCAGAAGAATCGCAGCTTTTATCATTTATATCGTTCACTTGTACAATTTTTTATATTGTGCTTCCAGCACATTATCTAATACACCTTATTGCAGTTTTTCTTTTCTTTTCTAGAACACCGAGCAGCAGTACTGCTATATGAAATTCTTCTATTTCTTCTCCTGTAGCTCACAGATGCTCCACTATTTGTGTAGCGCCACCCCCTAGGGAGCTGCTTGATAATTTTGGGTTCTCTGTTCTTCTCCTCAACTCCAAGAACCACCTCAGCCCCTCTGACACACATGGTTGAATAAAAATCACTAAAAGCACGTATAAACATGCAAACATAAATACTATTAACCTGGCTGTGGGTGTCCCAGCACGGTCCTCACACTCCACTCTCTCTCTCTCTCTCTCTCTCTCTCTCTCACAGTCTCCACTGCATTAAACTCCAGTAGGATTTGCCTGGGCAAAACTTCTTGCTCTCCCCTCCTCTCTAAACAGAGCTCTCTGGGAATTCTAGTTCAGAGCCCATAGCTTCTATTAAAGTTTGTTACCTCAACATTTCATATTCCTGATATGTGCCTGCTGTACCATGTACTTGTAAGAAAAAGTATCCTGTTCTCTTTGTATTGCTTCCCTGGTGTTCCTGCCAGTCCCCCTGCTTCCCTATTAAAAACTGACCACACTAAGCAAGACATCACTCCGTGGTGAGTTCTCTAGCTATGCTGAGAACTCCGGCTGCTTTCCTCCAATGATCAGACTTGTCCTGACACGCCCCCCCTGTACAGCCTTTAACTGGGACGATCAGTGTAATGCTGTTCCCCCCCAGCTCTTATGCAGCTGGGAACAGAGGGAATGTGATCACTTATAGAAAGGGGAAAGAAGGTATTTATAATGCTTTTTTATATCTATACACAAATGTTTTCCCTTTCATTCCTATTTTAAACAGAAATAGTTGTTTTCCAAGGTGATCTTTTGCAAACATTTTAAGTGTCGCTCCTGAGGGGACTACCTGTTCCAGTGTTCATTGTCTGCCTACATCATAAAGGGGAAAGGGAGAAGGAGTGTCCGTAATCCAATCCTCTTCCTTTTCCTGATTCTCTCTGCTGCTGACAGGTGGAGAAGGGGAGGGGGTGAGTGGGGGGATTACACAGAGCCTGCAGCTGCACTTCTCCCCTCTGTACAGCACAGTCACTTCAAACTCCAGTGCGGCTGCTGTGAGGGGGGGGGGGGGGAGACAGTTCCACTTGCATCGTTCAGTGGTGATGGGGGTAAGGAGGGGAGACTGAAGAGTCTGCATAGCCGGTGCTTACCTGGCTACATTTGTATGATACATCTTCTTAGCCCTGCATGTGTTGGCCTTAGTCAGCTAAATGAGGTATGGCTTAGCTAATTAAGTGTAGGTTATTGCTAACATTTGCTCTCTTGTGTACTTTCTGTAGCCACATTTTCTTTGTAATTTCACACTTGCATATGTGCACAAGTTGATCATCATCTATGCTCAGGGATAAAGTACTTTGATCTCTTTAATCTTTTTTGATCTATTTATCTGTAGATGGGATCGGTTGTGGCACTTGTGTACACTACTATATACCTTCTCTGATTATCAGAACCTTCATTTTACATTTTTGGTAGTTCTAGTTTGTTAAATTAGTGTCTTAGGCTGGGTTCACACTACTTTCAGAGCGGCTCGCAGCAGGGGGTCCAGTGCGTCCCTGTTCACCATTTCAGGGGCAAATCAAGTCTGAATTTTTGCCTGAAATGGAGCCAAAGACACACAGGGCCCTTCTGCAGTGCGCTCCTCAGCCACCCTGGAGATGTGTGAACCAGCTCCATTGTGAGACAGTCACACTTTCCCCAAATATGTTCTTGTAAGTCACACTTTCCTGTCATGTGAATTGGATGCGGAGAAACACACATCCAGTTTGCATAAGTGTGAACCCAGCCTGAAAGTTTTGATGAAACACTGTTAGCAGCCATCATATATTATTTTTAAGAGACTGTTTTGTTGAAACTTTGAGCTCTAGCTGCAGTAATGTTAGCACATTGGCTGGGCCAATAACCTGTTGGAAAGCTGATAGCTACAGATATGAAATCTACCAAGATGGTGCTGGCCACATGGTAGAGCCCTTTTTTGTTTTATTGGAAACAACAGGAAAACAGAGACAGGAAATTACATTATAACCATGATGCTCCATGAAGAACATTACTTTATACAAACATTGAAAGGAACACTACCACCTAGTGGCAAAACTACTAATAGCAGGATATTGGTTATTACAATAAAATATAGTAAAATCACACTGCTCAGAATTTAAATATGTACATCACATGTCTTAATATTTGCAATTGTCCCCAACCCATGCCCATCTGCTCTTTATGTACTCATACAATTTATATCAGATAATCAATGGACTGAATATACTAACAGTATACATTGTAGTTATACTAGCCAGATGACAGATTTCCTGGAATTAAATTACATTTCTTCAGGAGCATGATTGAAGGTAATTCTATAATAGACATAAGATGAATATACTGTATACATGTAAATACAGTAACCTGTGTGATTTATCAATGTCTACAATTTTACACAGCATTAGTTACATGCTTTTATATTTACAATGTCTTCTGGAGCATCATCACTACAAAGTATCCCCAGAAGGGCCCAGGGGCACGGAAAGAGTAAAAGAGGCCTCAGCACGTCCACATTTGTTCCTGTTCCTGTGTTTCCCTTATATTGGACAGATATTCTATCGTTTCTTTTAAAGTCTACAGAACAGGTAGTGAAGAAACATTCTCTAAATAAGACAGAAATGTTAAAAAATAAAACATGTAGGTAATGTAGGATATGATTGCTTGACCTACTGTATCTATTATATAGGATACGAAACAGCTTTTTCATTATTTGCTGTTCTGTAATTACTATCAAATTGCCAATGTTTTAAATTCAAATCATTAATTTAGTCTTATTTGCTATTAATATCTTTATTTAAAGTGCAACTCTGCTTTTAATTCATGCTCCCCCTCCCACAAAAACTCTCCTACCAACCCCGCGACAACCCCCCTCCCCCCATCTCCCCACCTCATTCGTTAATTATTATCTTTTAGTCTGCACTATATGTACAAAATCTTGAACAGAAAGACTGACGCAACTGATGTGAGGGTTGAGGACGGGATCTGCCTAATTTATAATAGCAGTCCCCCGTTACCCCCCCCCCCCATACAGATCTGGGTTTACTATTAGGGACAATGTTCCTATAGGTTGCACAGGTAAAGAGGTGGCTTTTTCCTGTTTAAATAGCAATCAGAGATTTTTTTTCCAGATTGGAATGAGAAAAACATTGAAATATTTTCTAAAGCGATAATTCAGAGGTTGCTACTTAAAGCTGTAATGATGGAGATCTGACTCTGTCATTCAGCACATGCACTGGCACCCCCATATAAGCGCCATTTTTTCTGTCTGAGATTTTAGACATAATAAAAAAGATGGGGTGCTGCTTCTGAAGCTGAGTGGAGAGCTTTAACGAGGCAGGGACTGTTATATAAAAGCAGAAGATACACTTTAAACACTCTAATTTTTCACTAAATTGTACACAGAATATACTGGATAATTGTGTGATCTTTTTCCCTTATAAGTGTGTAGGCAGGTGCAGTTTACTTTCTTCACTGAAGGTGGCGCTCGTCCGCAGTGGCATTTCAGTTGTAAAGGAAGTCAAGAGGAACATGGCTCCCTTATGGTTTTCTGAATCACTGGGGAAGCTATCCGACTGGATGCTGCCACCCTATGTGACTCTGGCAGCCATCTTGGGCCAGGCAGAGCCTGTTTAAGGCACTGGCTCCCAGGCTTGGTGCACATTTCGCTTATGGGTAGTTTAGGGACAGGTCATCAGTCTGACAGGGACAGTGATTAGCAGCAGGGAGAGGTTGCAAAAAGGGAAAGAACAAGGACATGCCATCCCTTCTGGACACCTCCCCATTTTGGCACAGTCAGACGCTGTTGGCTAGATGAGACCTGCTCTGTTTAATGTTGCTACTGCATTCTGTGAGTGTTCCCGGTTTGGTGCCTTCCCGCCGGGCTTGTTGTAGCTGCTGAACTTTTACATCAATATAAATCCTGTTCTTTGCAACTGGACTCTAAGTATGTATTGCCGCTGCACCTACCCAAGTGTTTTAGGCACACAGGTACATGTAGCAGTTTACATTTCCCTCTACTTTGCTTAAATAAATTGTCATTCTGAATGGGTCAATACAAAAGCTGGTCATACATTGATTGAATTTTGGCCTATTTCTGGTGAAATTTGATTCAGGGGTGACCCTGTCTGCACCCCCCAGCTTGACAAACATTGCTTCAATAATTGAGCGAGCTGGGTGGAAAATTGGGAGCAGAGCAGTAACTGCATCCTATTAGCTTCAGTCACTGTTTGGATATTCAGACAGCCCTGGTTGCTGCAGATATTGGAATGCAATAGCTGGCAGGGGAGATTCCTCCATCCGCTCTGTTTGGCTTGGATGTAGGACTTTATTACATTTTTCTTGTTTAGCTGTAGACTGAGCAAGAGAAATATATGCATGTATGGCTATCATAGGTAAACTAAAGTCAATGCATCAGTGTGTTCTGACCCTTTCAGACCTGATACTAGGAGAAGTTATTTATTGGAAAGGATTCGATATGTGTGTTTAGGGTCCTATCTTCCATCTATAAAAAAATCTTTGCACTTTGTTGTTTTACATTAAACCCAAAACATGAACATGAGCTTTGTTAGATGATATAAGCAATGATTGCCTCACTTTTATGCTAACTGCAGATGGCAAGACTCTTAATTGCGATGCACATCTTAATTGTAATTGACAGTGTGTAATCATAGCTGTGTAATCTGTGCACACAGTTTGCCTGATCTGATAAGAAGATGATTTAATTTGCCCTTTGTGTAAAGGATGCAGATGTGTAGACCTAAAGATAGAGTATGA
Source organism: Aquarana catesbeiana (assembly GCF_042186555.1). Lineage (NCBI taxonomy): Eukaryota > Metazoa > Chordata > Amphibia > Anura > Ranidae > Aquarana > Aquarana catesbeiana. The sequence continues at coordinate 172,190,396 of NC_133327.1, read as the reverse complement.
AGACCAACTGGTGGAGTTTACCAATACATGTGTAATCACATCTTACAAGCTCGATAAAGTACAGGGAATTCCATTTTAAAAAGGGATAGGGGTGAATTTTATTTGAATAGTTTTTTTTACTGTTATGCAGCGTACACACGAGCGGACTTTTCGACCGGACTTTCCGGCAGACTTTCGACGGACTTTTGACGGACTTCCGAATGACTTTTTAACGAACGGACTTGCCTACACACGATCACACCAAAGTCTGACGGATTCGTACGTGATGACGTACACCGGACTAAAGTAAGGAAGTTGATAGCCAGTAGCCAATAGCTGCCCTAGCGTGGGTTTTTGTCCGTCGGACTAGCATACAGACGAGCGGATTTCTGGGTCCGGCGGAGTTACGACGTAAAGATTTGAAGCATGTTCCAAATCTAAAGTCCGTCAGACTTTCGACAGAAAAAGTCAGCTGAAGGTCTGATGGAGCCCACGCATGGTCGGATTGCCCGCCAGATTCGGTCCGTTGAACCAGTCCGGTCGAAAAGTCCGCCCGTGTGTACACGGCATTAGACATTTATATTTTGTGTGTGAGAAGCTGGAGCAGCTGTGCATGGCAACCAAATAGCCTCTGGCTTTAATTTTCAAACTGTAGCACCCACTAGACCCCTGGTAACCCCTAGGGTGTAAATTACCTAGGCAATAGTGGGATGTGAACAGATGGGTTACAGTCACTTTAAGGTACAAACAAAAAGGGATTTCTGACTCTCACACAAACCTCCATCGACAGTGGGGTAGGGAGTTCAGAAAACCTGTTACTGATGTGCAGACTCAATAGCACAAAAAGAAGAGACACCAGTACTGAAAAGAGTCTTTAACCTGATTCCAGCAATCTGTACCTCAGATGACATTTGACAATCCATGGTGTGATGGCAAATATTGTGGCAAGCCCAGTTTCCAGCTGGTAGTTGCTGCAGCACCTGCTACTCATGAGCCCATGTCTAGGAATGTGTACAATGGGAATATTGACAATACCTGATAGTTGGGGGGGAACACCACTGTTGTTGACTGGTGCTGCCACCTGATCGCTAGGGAGAACACCACTGATGCTGACTTCACTGAGCTGCCAAAGGTGAACAAAAGGAGACCAGCTGTCATCCCAGGAGTTGGTGAGAAGTCATTGGCCAAACCCTACTGCATCCCATTAAAGTGTAACAGTATTGTTTTCTTGTGACACAGTGCAGGTGCCTATACATGTGTTAGGAGAAACTTCTCTTGAGCACTCCAACACTGGATCTGGGCCCCAATGTGCTGGCCAGCAGGGAAATGAATTAATACAGACTGACAACCTGTTATTGTGACATTTATCCCTTAGGCAGGACCCTCTCTAATAAAGTTTAGGGGTTCTCCGGGCCATTGGCATACTACCAAACATATGCCCTAATTTCTATTTTAATATATATTTGTTTAAGGGGTTGTTACCATTTGTTTTCTCTAGTTGCTGCATCATCTACCCCTCCCTCTTTTCCCCAACTTACTGATACTTGTCTTTCTGGTTTTGCCACTGTAGCAGTTACACCAAAATGGCTGCTGGCATCAGATACTACTAGAGTGGTGATGTCACCCCATCCATCATGTGACAATGCAAGGGCCACTTGGCCTCAGTGGTAGGTAAGTGCTAGAGAAGTATCAGTAGGACAGACATTGTGATGTTGCCCTGGATTGGCAAAGTGACAGTATTATATGCACCTTCTGGATAGCAGTAGATTTGTTATGGTGCATTGGGCAGACTATTTAAATATATGGCCTGCCCCAATGCAAGTTAACATACATGCATTTAATGCACCTAAACAGAGCAGGCTGGTGTGAATGGGCCTAAATTATTTCACTTGTTGGCTAAATTCTCTATTGCAGAAATTATATTTGATATTATTTTGTTATATGCATGTGTATGCAATGTGCATGCATGTTGTATGCAGGTGTATGCAGTGTGCATGGATGTTGTATGCAGGTGTATGCAGTGTGTATGCAGTGTACATGTATGTTGTATGCAGTGTGTATGCAGTGTGCATGTATGTTGTATGCAGTGTATATGCATGTGCACAGCTGATACTGCTACACTATGTATAAGAGGGTAGTGGTAAAATCAAAGGGGGTGCATAGAAAGCATTAATGTAAAAACTTTTTTAACCACTTTATTGAGGTGTTTACCTTCAGTAATTTCATTGACAGTTTTACTCATTACCCTACGTTCACACCTATGCGCTTTTTGGTGCATTTTGCATTTTGCAGAAACGCACTACAGTCCATTTAACATAGTTTCCTATGGATGTAATTCACATCTGTGCATTTTGCAGCGATGCGTTTTTTAACCACCTCAATACTGGGCACTTTCACTCTTCCTGCCCAATTTTCAGCTTTCACTTTCACTTTGAATGACAATTGCGTGGTCATGCAACGCTGTGCCCAAATGAATTTTTTTATAATTTTCTTGCCACAAGTAGAGCTTTATTTTGGTGGTATTTAACCACTTTAATTCCAGGCACTTACCCCCCTTTCTGCCCAAGCCAATTTTCAGCTTTCAGTGCTGTCGCTGTTTAAATGACAATTGCGTGGTCATGCTACACTGTACCCAAACAACATTTTTATTATTTTGTTCCCACAAATAGACCTTTCTTTTGGTGGTATTTGAACACCTCTGTGGTGTTTATTTTTTGCTAAACAAATAAAAACAGCCCGAAAATTTTGGGAAAAAAAAAGTTTTTCTTTTGTTTCTGTTATAAAATTTTGTAAATAAGTAAGTTTTCTCCTTCACTGATGGGCACTGATAGGGCGGCACTGATAAGCCTGAGATGGCACCAATGAGGTGGCACTGACGATGGGCACTGATAGGTGGCACTGATGGGTGGCACTTATATGCAGCACTGATGGGCATTTATGGGTGGCGCTGGTGGGCACTGATGGGCATGACACTGATAGGCGACACTGATGGGCACTGAAAGGCTGCACTGATGGGTACTTATGGGTGGGCACTGATAGACGGCACTGCTGGGTTCTGATGGGCACTGATATGCAGCACTGCTGGGCACTGATACGTGGCACTGATAGATGGCACTGATAGGCATCACTGATGGCACTGGCAGGCATTGCTGATGAGCACTGATTGCCATCTGCCTGGGCACTGATTTCCATCTGCCTGGTCACTGATTGCCACCTCCCTTGTGGTCCGAGGTGGCATACCTTTTGGGGTACCTTTGTGGGCATCCCTTGTGGTCTGGCGGCATCCCTGGTGGTCCTGGGCGGGCATCCGCAGGGGGGCTGCACTGATAAACAATCAGCACAGATACCCCCCGTTAGGAGAGCCGCCAATCGGCTCTCCTCTACTCGGGTCTGTCAGACGCGAGTGAGGAAAAGCCGATCGACGGCTCTCCCTGTTTACATTGTGATCACCCGTGATTGGACATGGCTGATCACATGGTAAAGAGCCTCCGTCAGAGGCTCTTTACCGAGATTGGTGTAGCGGTGTGTCAGACTGACATGCCGCACCACCGATCGCAGCCATGCACGCCCCAACATGCACGTGGGCAGTTATCCTGCTAGACATCATATGACGTCCAGTCAGGACAACTGAACCACTGCCTGGCTATCATTCTGCTATAGGCCGGAAGGGAAGTAGTAAATCACCGCTGGGTTTTTTATTTTTTTGCTACAAAAAATTAAAAAAGACCAAATTTTAAAAAGAAGTTTTTCTTAGTTTCTGTCAGAAAATTTTGTAAGTAATAAGTCATTTTTCTCCTTCACTGATTTGCGCTGATGAGGCTGCACTGATGGGCACTGATTAGGCGGCACTGATGAGAAGGCACTAATATGCAGCACTGATGGGCACTGATAAGTGGCACTGATATGCAGCACTGAAGAGCACTGATAGGCAGGACTAATGGGCACTGATAGGTGGCACAGATGGGCGGGCACTGAAAGGCAGCACTAATTGACCTCACTGATGGGCATAGAGTGGTGTCACTGATGGGCACTTTTGGGGCTGCATTGTGATCAGGGCACTGATGATCAGTGCCCTGATTGCCTATACACATCTCCTCCCCTGCTGCACGCTCCAACGGGCAGACGATCATGGCTAAACTGGGCGCCGTCCCATTCCACCGTCATTTGTCTAAACGGCAGGTGGGAGGCAGTTAAAAAGAGTTAGGGACTTTTTTCCTACAGCAGATTGTATTTTGCACGTACTAGACTTCAATGGAGTCGCACCAAACACACAAACGTGATGCGTTTTGCATTTTGCGTTTTGTTTTTTCCTCCTTTAAAAACACTGTAAATAGCTGGTTGCTAAGGAGCAGGCGAGGAAGCCAACAGCAGCATCCTTAACCAAATGATGAGTCATCAGCGGGGTTCCCCGTTGACTGCTGAATGTAAAAAAAAGAATTGCCGGCAAAAAAAAATTGTGAAAAAGATGGCATGGGGACCCCCCAAATCCATACCAGGCCATTATCCGAGCATGCAGCCTTGGCAGTTCAGGAAAGGGAGGGGACGAGCTAGTACCCCCCTCCTGAACCATACCAGACCGCATGCCTGGTACCAGGCCCCCGCCCCAAAGCACATTGTCTCCAAGTTGATGGGGACAAAGGCCTCTTCCCCTGGGCTGTGGTGGCCTGCGGGCAGGGGGGCTTGTAGGAATCTGAAAGCCCCCCTTTAACAAGGGGGCCCCCAGATCCCAGCCCCCCCAATGTGAATGAGTATGGGGTACATGGTACCCATACCCATTTACCAAAAAAGTGTAAAAGTGAATAAAGACAGTACAAGAGCTTTTGACAAGTCCTTTATTAAAAAAAAAAAAAAACATTGTCCCCTTGATGTAGATCCATCGTCAATCACGATGCCCGCTGCCACTGCCCAGACCCCGCCCCTTAGCTATTTAAGAAATGTGACACGGCATTGTGATTGGCGATGGATCTACATCGGGGGGACATTGTTATTTTATTCTTTGATGAAAGAATTGTCAAAAACTCTTGTACTGTCTTTATTCACTTTTACGGTGAATGGGTAGGGTACCCCATACTCATTCACATGGGGGGGTGGTATATGGGGACTCCCTTATTAAAGGGGGCTTCCAGATTCTGATAAGCCCCCTGCCTGCAGACCCCCACAACCACAGCCCAGGGTTGTGGGGAAGAGGCCCTTGTCCCTATCAACATGGGGACGAGGTGCTTTGGGGTGGCGGGGCAGAACCCCCCTGCCACAAAGCACCCCCATGTTAAGTGCATGCAGTCTATGGTTCAGAAGGGGGGCGCTCACTTGTTCCCTCCCTTTCCTGACCTGCTGGGCTGCATGCCTCGGATAATAGTCTCGTATGGATTTGGGGGGGACACCACACAGTTTTTTGCATACATTTATGTAGTACGACCCCCTAAGGGGCTGCTTGGATTTACCTGCTCATCTGCACTGCCATGACCTGATGAACATTTCAACCCACCTGACACTCTGGGTTCAGACATCTTTGCACCACCTTAAAACTATAAGTCAGACAACTCTGTGCGTTTATATTCTGATAATGTTTACTAGTACAGTTCAAAGAAGATATTGTCACAAAGAGAAGGTAATAGATCTGCTGAGTTTTAGGCAACGGCGCCAACTCAGCAAAGGAATTCCTCCCAATAACACAAGTCAAGATATTTGCAGGTAAACAGTCTATTATACACACATGTACAGTGGAGTACTGCTTGCACCTGATAGGATAAACAAAGTTAAATGGTCATACTGACAACTTCCAAAGGGGGAAACCTCGGCCAGCCTATAAACTTTTAACCCAATGAGAGGTCAGACTTAATGGCAATGGTATAAGTATCCTTGTAACAACAATGACAGCAATGTCCCCTTTGCAGATCTGATGGTCTTCACCGGCATGTAGGAGCTCATTAATTGTATCCAATAAGGTGTAATAGCAGGCAATAAGATTTCTTGAAATGGTAGAAGCTAAGGTGTCTATGCTCAGTGTTCAAGATAGGTTCAGTAAAGTATTCCCAAGGTAAAGATGTCTGTGCAAAGTGTCTCAGTGAAACCGTGAGAAAAGGATTTGTAAAGGTGGGCAACTGCCCTCTCACCAACGACCAGGGCAATTCAATGCCCTCCAGACAGCAGCCCCTGTAGCGACACGCGTGCAGCGGATCCGCTGTTACGATCTCTCGATGCGAAGTTTAGAACACAGGTTGGCAGGCGACCAAAGTGGTGCTGGATGGATGTCCGACAAGCAGCATGCAGTGCTAGTTCCCTCTCATCTGGGTTGGAATGTTGTACACCGCGTGGTAGGCTGCGACCTCTCTCTCCCATGCATGGAAAAGTCCGTCTCGCATCAGGCCCAGGAAGAAAAAGCGCAGGGCAGGGCTTTGGCTTTTTACATAGTTCCTCCCTCCCAGAAATCTCTCTGATGGCAGCAAAGATCTCTGGGATATGTGGCCCAGGTACAGTGTCATGGGAAGCAATTATCAATCTGTGGAACTACTCATCCCACAATCCCTTTAGCTTGGCTCACAAACATGATGTCAGTTGATAACACTGGGCACTAGAGGAACATGCAATGCATTGAAATACCGGAGGAACACTGTTCTTTATAATTGTAGTCCACATTGCTACATCTATTTTCGCTAACAATTCCTTTTTTTACATTCAGCTGTCTCATCAGTTGGTAAGGACGCGGCAGATGACAACCGCATAGATGCGAACCTAAACTAACATAGAGTTAATTTTGATTGATCTGGAGTTGTCAGTGACTCATGTCTGTGGGTCATTGTGGATCAGATCTCCTTAAGCAGACCCCTTCATTTCAGGGACAAACCCTTGCGTCCTGGAGCTCTTGGGACAAATGTGTGGAGCCCTTTGGTTCAGCTATAATGGTCTTTTACATCTAAGCATCTAAGCTCATGTCTTGCACAAGTGTAATGTTTTCAGGGCTCTTTGACTTTGTGTCTGGGATGCCAACGACATGCTTAAGAAACATCTGATTTAATTGCTGTTTAAGTGTAGGTGTCTCTTTGGTTCTGCCCTTGATGATGTCATTCAGAATGCCCCTGTCCGGGGGGGGCGTGGCTAACCACCGAGGAAGATGGAAGCATAGCGGGACAGCTCCTCAGTGAGGAAGTATAACGGAGCGACTCAGGCCCGCTACACGGCACTAATTGACTCAAAATTTTCACCAGGAGTTCCCAGCATACCGGCCAGCCATGTCCCGCAAAAGAATGGGTGACCACACACCGAAACAGCTGACAGAGCTGGTGTTCCCGCTGGAGATAGAGGTTAGTGGGGCACAAGATGGCGGCGGCCCGCCCGGAACGAGGGAGGCTTACACAGATCTCCCTGACGAGATTCAGGGAGAATTAGAAAGCACAGTGGCTTCCCTGTCTCCTGCCCAAGATGCTGACACTGACCCCCTCACTAGCAGCCCGGCTAGAGCGAGAATGCAGATGGATGCTCCGCACCAGCATCCACCTCAGCAGCAGCCCCAGGAATTAATTGAGACCCAGGCTTTTCACCCATTGCAGTCCGGCCAGGCCTTACACAGCTCCATGGCATCATTTCCCACCACAGGGCAGCCGGTATTGGACACCACACTTAAGGACATGTTAATGTTCTTACAGACTTCCTTAATATCAGACCTTTCCTCCCTATTCCATAAAATAACCACAGATATGACAAGCATGGATCAAAGGGTTACTACTATTGAGAAAGGTATGGCAGGGTGC